>NW_028318370.1:473750-631666 GCF_062004578.1 Staurois parvus
GCAGGGCAGGTGCTGAACCACATTGTCCAGCACCCTCAATTGCCATATCGGTGCAGCCACACTACCAAATCAGCCTCTGGTATGGATTTGTTACGGACCAGGATCATCACAGATTTTATCAAAGGCTGCCTTGAAACCATCTTTGGCACCAAACCTCTCCACTGCTGAAGGCCCCTGCACCTCCTATACTCTCCCAAAAAAGATCCAGACCTTCAGGTTTCACAAATGACACATCATATTCATAATTGCCACCTGGGCAGATCAAAGCAAATCAATCACAGGCTTTAAACCCCATCTCCAGAATCAACTCAGCCACCCTCCCCCTTACTGGTGGGGTTTCCTCCCCCTCCAACCTCAGCTGCACAACATTCCTCCTCCTGAACCCACCAACCATCCCACCACCAAACCTCCCCAAATTGTGACCATTAGCATTTCCAACACTCCCTCCACCCCCCTTGGTGCAAGTCCCCAAAACAGAGGCATAGCTCCCCACATTCCTCCCAGCAGAAGAAACATTTGTGCGTTTGGATACATCTGATAAAACTCTAGCAGATCCCGATTGTACAGATTCCAGATTGGATGGTGAATCCACCCTCTGCTGAGCAGGGGGAGAAATATAATTTTTACTCTTGCCAGCAACGTTAAGCCCTTCACCACCACCTGCCACCAACACATCCATTGCTTTACCAGTCATATCATTTGCTGACACATTCATAGCCTTCACAGCAATGTCTGCACTCTCTGCTGCAACCATAGAAACTTCAGCTCCAGCTGTCATCTCCTCCTCCAGGTCAGACCTTTCAGCCCAGGAATGTGCAGGCCATTTGACATACCAACAAGTGAGACATCACTGACACAGGAGACATCCATGTTTGCTGTCTGTTCTCCACATGGTGCACTGTGCTGCTCCCCTCCCCCGCCAGCATCAATCAGCTCTGGAACACATGGGAGTTCAGGTGCAGCAGACTCCTTACAGCCAGTGGCCATCTTGTTTGCAGCATTCTCAGCAAAGGCAGGAACAGCAAAATCCATGTCCAAAGAGTTTGGCGCAGATCCATCCACATTCCTCTAATGGTTTGGAAACATCTCTGTCAGGGGTTTTTCCTCCATGTCTGCAGAGGATTTCCCCACAGCAGAAAGACCAACAGCTGGCTCCTTACAGAGCTCCTTCTCTTTTTGCTCCTCAGCCGGGACACCATCCACCACAGCTGGTGGGGCAGAAATGCTGGAAGCAGCCATCTTGGTGTACTGAGACTTCTCCACTGGTACTGGCTTTGCTGGTCTGTACCTTTTCTGTCCATCCTCAGGGGCTTCTGATGGATCATCAGAAAAGGCAAACGTGTCTGCTCTCAGGAGTGACTCCATCTGCTTAATGAATCTTAAGGTTCCATGGTCCCCCTGGCTGGTTGCCTTTGGCGATTCCGCATCCTGACATGGGGGGAGAGACACAGAGGTAGATGGATCCAGGTCATCCATTATCTGAGGCTGCTGATCCATAGAACTCACTGATGTCCGGCTGGCAATTCTCTCCTTGTCAAACTTTTCTGCAAATGCTCCACTTTCAGCTTTTCCAATTATAAAGATTGCTTTTTTACTTTTTCTCTTCCATCTGCTGTAACTATGGCTCCATGGCCAATCGATTCTTACTCCAGTCCTGACAGTATTTGACGCTGAAGGATTTGTGCTCAGCTTTCAAAACTTTAAGTTTTCCCTCAGCTCCTCCAATCGCCATGAACTGATCAATAATCCTCTGTCTAAAGACATCCACATCTTTACCAGGGCCTGGACCCACAGTCAGGTTCTCCACCTCTTCCTCCTCCTCACTAGGCCCTGTGCCATCAGAGGGATCCCTCCCAGGGCCTCCCCCTGGATCAGGCATGTTTCCTGTGCCAAGCTAGGAGGCAAGGCCCAGGCTTGAAAAACGCTGGTTCTCAGGGAGAGCTCCTTCAGTGTGTCCTCCTCCTTCTCCCACGGACCACCAATGTAAGGGGTATTGTACCCGTTGACCACCAATACAAGGGGTATTCTCACTGACAGAGAATGCGAGGAGCATTCTTCAAACTGACCACCAATGTAAGGAGCATTCTTCCCACTGACCACCAATGTAAGGTCATTTTTCCTACGGACCACCAATGTAAGGGGCATTCTACTCACCGACTACCAATGTAAGGGGTATTCTCACTGACAGAGAATGCGAGGAGCATTCTTCCCACTGACCATCAATGTAAGGGGAATTCTTCCCACTGACCATCTATGCATTAACGTGAGAGTTTATCTATGAGAAGTGGTGGAGGTCATACTGAATGTTGTCACGAATTCCACCATATGAGAATTGAAGAAGATATTTAGATTTATATTAATGTATTTTTTTGTTATGGACACAGCTGATTACAGACCCAGGGCTTTTCTTTCCTCAGAGAATATGTGAAGGAACTCTCCCTTTCTGAATCACCCCTTGTCTCACACCTCTGAGCACCATCCCTTGGTTCCACCCTGTACCCACCTCCCAGTACCACCCTTTTTAGATAATACAGAACCAGGTATCTTTTTGTGGTGCTCAGTAATTTATATGGAATTTGTTAATGATAACAAAAACAATTGGGTACTGTCCGTGATACTTTTTTTATTTGCACTAACAAACAATTTTAAGGACAAGCTTTCGGGGAGTGTCCCCTTCTTCAGGTCATCTTCAATGTATGGGTACTGTGATGGGAAGTAAATTGGCACCCCAATATGCCAATTTATTTATGGCTGACCTGGAGCAAAAATTCCTGAACAGCATGGAACAAAAACCATACAGATACTATCGCTATATTGATGATATTTTCATCATATGGACAGAAGGTGAAGAATACCTAAAACAATTTTTGGGAACATCCAACTTCTTTTGCAATAACGTTTTGAGGCTTTCCCTCCTTATGGAGGGTGTCAATGATGGTTTTCTGCACACCTGTCAGGTCAGCAGTCTTTCCCATGATTGTGATTCCTACTGAACCAGACTGAGAGACCATTTAAAGGCTCAGGAACCCTTTGCAGGTGTTATGGCTTAATTAGCTGATTAGAGTGGGTCACTTTGAGCCGAGAATATTGCACCTTTTCACAATATTCTCATCTAAGATTGTGGGTTTCATGAGCTGTAAGCCACAATCATTACAATTATGACAAATCACAGCTTGAACTATCTTGCTTTGCATGTAATGAGTCTATCTCATATATTAGTTTCACCTTTTAAGTTGCATTACTGAAATAAATGAACTTTTGCATGATATTCTAATTTTTTGAGTTTCACCTGTAGACCCAATTGCAACAATAGACTCCTCCAGCAACAATAGATACCCTCTACAACAATAGACCCCCCAAGCAACAATGGACCCCACACAATGAGATGCCACCCCAGAAACCCAGGGGCAGACTGACAAATCTTGGGGCCCCCGGGCAATAGGGGATCATGGGGCCCCTGTGTTCTCGCCCACACTCAAACCACACCCAAAAAAGCCTATGAAAGGTACCAGAGGCATCTCATGGGGCCCCCTACTGACCCAGGGCCCTGGGGCAGTGCCCAAATTCCATAATGGTCAGTCCACCCCTGGTTCCACCCCAGCAACAGTAGACCCCTGGCAACATAAGACCACCCCAGCATCTATAGATTCCCCACCAGCAACCAAAGACCCCCACAGGAACAATAGACCCCACTCAAAAATAGATTCCCTCCAGCATCAATAGACCCTCCAGCCCACCCCAGCACCCCTTTCCATTACATACATTCAGTACTGGAGCTGCTGGAACTGCATTCCCACCAACAAAAAGCCCAGCACAGACCCAATAATAATAGTGCAGCATGGCTCATGCATGCGCAGTGGGGAGTCAGCTGTGAAGCAACCTGGAGTCACAGTTGAGTTCCCACATTCACCATGGCGGCACCGGGGACCTGAGAACCGGCAAAGAGTCGGCCTGGGTAAGTACAGCCCTGGCTCTCCAGGTTGGTAAGTGTCTTTTTATCTATTAATAGTCAGCAGCTGCAGTATTTGTAGCTGCTGAATACTAAAACTGTGCCACGCTTCGTTTAACTATAAAATACATCCAAGTGCTTCTATTAATAATACGTGTCAAAATAATATAAATGAATAAATTAGTGGAATGAATAAATCAATAAATATCAATTTCCAAAAGCAATGTCCATATACATGTCAAAAAAAGTCAGAAAAAAGGTCCACACACACATATATATATATACAGTACAAGATATTAACTCTGCAGGGTGCCCAAACTTTTTTTTTGTTTTCTGTTATTTTGAAAGTGTAAATGATGGAAATAAAATCTAACTTTTGTTGACATATTATAAGAATGTCTAATCTGTAATTTGATGCCTTTTGGAGATTTTTCCATCTTTCCTTGGCTTCTTTATGCACATTAATTCAAATTTTTAGCTGGGGTGCCCAAACTTTCGATCCCCACTGTATATATATATATATATACAGTATATATGCACACTTCTTCAAACCTGCATAGTTCACTTGGAGAAATAAAATAAAATAAATATTCCGTGCTCCTTAATTGATTTGTTATGTGAAAAAAACTTGCTTTAGTGTGCTTCCCCGCCGGTTGTGCTCTCACCTCAAGTAGATGACCAAACTGTTAAGTAAGGTCATATAATGCTTGTGTCCCTTTAAATGGGCCAAAGTATGGATGAGATGGTATCTTGCTGTTTGGGGTCCCCCTTCATTCAATCGAGAGGCTCTCCTTCCACGGTGGTTAATATAGAGGAATAATCAGATCATAGTGTTTTATCCTTTTAAAACCGTTTTATTAATAAAAGTAATGCACTCACATATAATCTGTATATAAACCTCTTTGTGCAGAAAATGTATCCTCCAGATTTTTTTCAGTGCTGAAAATCCTAAAATTGCCAGCTGGTGTCAGTATGGAAGCATCGAGCGTTGTGGCATCAAAGCCCCTCCCCTACGCGTTACGCCACCGGTCACGTGGCTTCATCAGGGGCAATGATCTTTCCCCCTGAAAAAAAAATTATGAGTTTTTTCACATAAATCAATTAAGGAACACGGGATATTTATTTTATTTTTCCATGTGAACTATGCACATTTGCAGAAGTATATATATGGACCTTTTTTATGACTTTTTTTGACATGTATATGGACATTGCTTTTGAAAATTGATACTGATTGATTTATTCATTCCACTAATTTATTGATTTATATTATTTTGACATGTATTATTAATAGAAGCTCTTGGATATATTTATTATCTATATTTAAGTGAAGCGCGACACAATTTTGGTATTTTGTATTGGTTTGACACACTAGTATGAGTATGTGTTAGGTGCAGGCGATTCACAATCACTAATTAGAAGCATTCATCACTCACAAAGCAGCTCACAAGCTTTCATTTTTTATTTGTAGCTGCTGACTTTTAATTTTTTGAAACAGTCCAACGTTCCTCTTTAAGAAAACTTTTAGTTCCTGAAAATAATGTTTCCATGGATTTCTTCCTCTGCCATCTTTAAACACCGGCTATTTTTTCCCGGCCTTACAATTGGCTTGCTCTCCCCGGTAACCTCAGCTGACGCAGATGCCATTCTCGCAGTGGGAAAAACAAGTTAATAAGGAGCCCAGGGACCGGTCTTTTCAAAGTGCGTGTAAAGGCTTGTAGCAATTCTGTGAACATCCTTATGAAATGACTCGCAGAACGTGTGCTGATTGGTCCTGGTAGGTCATGTGACGTTCTATTTTTGTGCACCTGCTGCTCCCAAAAGCTTATGGTATCTTTCATCTCTGATGACTTTTTTTTCTCTGAAACCTACAAACTTAACATATGAAGAGTTTTGAAGTGTTAAGAAAAAACCTGGCATCCTTGGAAGCAGTTTACAGTATTGTATAGACGTAACAGGATCTGCAGCCACGGGTAAGGGTTCGTTCAGATGGGCGCCGGCATCCATCCTGCGTGCAGGCAGCCTATAGAGGTGGGTGCAGAGGCATGGACACAGCCACATGTCGAAATTTTCAGGAGTGGCCACATGGCCTGGAAATGCACACCATCTGCGTTTGGGGCCATTCAGGAACAATTGCACAGCATTTTAACACGTAGCCTCTATAGTTTACCTGCATGCAGCTTGGGGAAGATGCAGGTGCAATAATAAGGGCAGCTTGCATGCAGGACTGGTGCCAGCAGCCATCTGAATGAACCCTCAGACCAGGGGCGGACTGACAACTCATGGGGCCCCCGGGCAATAGGGGATCATGGGGCCCCTATGTCCTTGCCCAAACTCAAAAAAGCCTATGAAAAAGGTACCAGGGTCATCTCATGGGGCCCCCTACTGACCCCGGGCCCTCGGCAGTGCCCGAGTTTCCAAATGGTCAGTCCGCTCCTGGTCCCAACTGACATGAACAGACACCGGGCCTGGAGTTTATTAGCTTCGGACTTTTTGGAGCTGTAACATAGAAATTCAGATCTTAAAATGTGAAACCCAGTTAAAGATCTTTATTAAAAAAATATTAATGAAAGAACGTAATATAGCTTACACATGGCGCAATAATGGCCCACAAACTCGTACCCTTCGCAGCAATCATTAATGGTCATGGTGTCAGGCACCCATATTGTCCGATACTCTGTCACATAATAAGTATTGCAACACAACTTCCATGGAATCCATCCCATACACAGGGATTTCTCAACACGTGGCTTCTTGGAAGGGACCACCTTGGAGACGTTTTGAGTCACTGTCCATTCACAGACATGATAACTTACAGGGGAGACCATGTTGCCTGTAAGGAGAAAAGAATTTAAGGGAAAATGTTAAAATTGATTTGTATGAGGATAAAAAAGAACACGGATTAAACAGAACTCCCACTCAAGGTTCTCTTTAGTTGGACGGAGTAGGGAAGGGTCAAAGCCTCAGTGGTCTGTGTCCCTACTGGGGGAGATTCATCCTAACTTCCTGCCCAGAAAACCACAAAGGAAAGTGGGAACAATTGTTCTGGGACAGCCCTTTAATATTACTTTTTTAAAAGTGTAAAAGTTTTGTAAACATTTTTTTACTACATATATAAAATTCTTGTTTACAAAATATATATTTATAACAAAGCTTCTCATGACACTTGTGTCACAGAGCATTATGGGGTTTAATTACTTCCCTACCAGGCCAATTCTGACACTTCTCTCCTGCATGTAAAAATCAGTACTTTTTAGCTAGAAAATTACTTAGAAACCCCAAACATTATATATATATTTTAGCAGAGGCACTAGAGAATAAAATGGTGGGTGGTGCAATTTTTTTATGTTACATGCAGGGGCGGACTGACAACTTATGGGGCCCCCGGGCAATAGGGGATCATGGGGCCCCTGTGTCCTTGCCCAAAAAAAAAAGCCTGTGAAAAAGGTACCAGGGGCATCTCATGGGGCCCCCTACTGACACCGGGCCCTTGGGCAGTGTCCGAGTTTCCAAATGGTCAGTCCGCCCCTGCCTCAGACTGATTAATACCTAGGTTCACACCTAAGCATTTTCTGCAGCGTTTTGTAAAAACGCACTACAGTCCATTTAACATGGTTTCCTATGGGACACGTTCACATCTCCGCATTTTCACCCGATGCGTTTTTTGGAAAGGGTCAGGGACTTTGATGAACACAAAAAGTTCTGTTTTTGGTTCTATGGACTTCAATAGAAACACTGCAGAAAAGCATGTAGTGCGTTTTTGCTGCGTTTTTGCCAAACAAAAAAAAAAAACGCAAAACGCATCTAAAACATGTCAAAAATGCAGGTGCAAAACGCAATGCAGAAATGGGTCAAATGCAAACTGTATAGGTGTGAACATAGCCTAAAGCCTCGTTCACAAGGGCGTACTTAAAATGGAGTTCCGCTCACCCTGTCAAAAACTAAAGTCAGCAGCTACAAAAACTGTAGCTGCTGACTTTTAAAAAACAGTCACTTACCTGTCCCTCGGTCCCGCAGTGTGTCCCCTGCAGCTCGTTTTACCGGCCGTCCTGTATTCCAGGTGCCGGCATCTTCAGTGTGGGCACCCGGCTGTGATAGCTTGCGGCTTCACAGCCAGTTGCCCACTGCGCATGTGCGAGTAGTGCTGCGCTTCATGAATGGTCCTTCTGGTAGTCTTCTGGGACCTGTCATGTGTCCCAAAAGACTACAGGGAGGGAGGGAGGGAGGACATCTTCCGTTTCCGATCGCCTAGGTGATCGGACCGGAAGTTGGAGCGGGTACCTGTCAAATTTGGGTACCTGCTCCCCCCCACCCCCCAAAGGTGCCAATCCTTAATGGGGAGTGGGGAGGCAGTCCTTAAAGCGGAACTTCCACTTTTGGGTGGAGCTCCGCTTTAAGTATACACCAGTACAGGGACTGTGTTTCAGGGATGCACAGGATTTTCATGCGGGCAGTCCCATTCATGTCAGTTGGGACCAGGATCGGACTGACCATTTGGAAACTCGGGCACTGCCCGAGGGCCCAGGGTCAGTAGGGGGCCCCATGAGATGATCCTGGTACCTTTTTCATAGGTTTTTTTGAGTTTGGGCAAGGACACAGGGGCCCCATGATCCCCTATTGCCCAGGGGCCCCTTAATTTGTCAGTCCGCCCCTGGTTGGGACACAGGTGCTGCACAGACACAGACGCTGCTCCCAGTTTGACACCCTTGTGGGTGCAGGTCCTTGAATGCAAACGCACCCACCCAACTGTCAAATTGGGGGCAGTGGCTCTGCATATGAAGCTGCTGCATACAAATTGACGGAATGGGACTGCCTGCACACAGGTGCACAGAACACCTTTGCATCCCTGTGCATGAAAACATGGGCCACCCACAGGCATACTCTTAAAGAGGAGCTCCAGGCTCCCCCCAAAAAAATAGTCAGTAGCTACCAATGCTGTAGCTGCTGACTTTTAATATAAGGACGCTTACCTGTCCAGGGATCCAGCAATGAGCTCACCCGAGCCAATTCTTCAATTGGCTTAAGGTAGGGTTGCTACCTCATCCCTTTAAACCCAAACACATAAAAATTACACAGCTTCTGAGGATAATTTATTTCAGATAAGGCACTAAATGAGTTTAATTACCACCGTAGCCTCCCTAGTTGTCTGATTATGTCAGTATTTCTGTGCTCAAAGCGGTACTTTTTTTTTGCATGGAAATATGTTGTTTTGTTATTGTAGGCTGTAATTTTTAGGAATAACTCACTGAAATCTGTCCGAACAAGAGTCTAGTAAACATCCCGGATATGATAAAATTTGAATCACGAAATCATAAATTATAATTTAATAAATAATCATAAAAAATAATAAATTAATAATAATAAATTTAATTCAATAATATAATCAAACCAAAAACACTGAAATTTGAAATATAGCGCCAAGTTCGCACATCATGGAGCAAAGTCGCAAAATCGTTTTCAGTGTCTGATGCCGAATTTCCCCCACAAATCATTATCACTCAATTCTGCAAGTGGTTCTGATTTACTATCGCTGTTCTCTAGCTGATCTAAAACCGCTTTTGACGTAAAGACACTTTTTGGACGCCATGGACATTTGTCAGTTTCCAGGCAGAAAGAACAGTCAAAATGCAGGCAGGGCGCAGGACAAAGCACTCGGGACAAAATGTATGTGAAATGGGTTGATACAGTAATGGAATACTATGTGATTTTAGTGTATTTAGTGAATGTCACTTCTTGACATTTTTTAATTTCCCGCCATTCTGTCCCCCGTATGTCCCGACGTCGCAGGGAACAGAACCCGGAAGACAGATGCCGGCTGCAAGGTATTCCCGAGTGTAGCTCGGGGTTATCGGTTTTGGTACTGCAACTTTACCCCGAGCTACACTCAGGAATACCACCAGGGGGGTTAATCAGCCACAGAACCTGTGTCATTAATATGTGTTCAGTTTTAAAGGGATGAGGGGGCAACCCTAGCTTCAGGTGCCGGCATCATGGGTAAAGCCTTTCCAGCTTCTCAGTGGGTTTTCTACTTTGAATGCGTGAGCCGTGCTGCACTTTGCGAATGGTCCCACAGTCTTTTGAGACCTGTGATGTGTCCCAGAAGGCAACCTGGGGAAGGAGGAGGGAGTCGAGCTTCGTCACAGATTGCCAAGGTGATCTGACCCAAAGTGTGACGGCTACCTGTTGTATCACTGCCCCCTTAGAAGTGGATGAAGTTTTGCATCCCACTAGTCCTGCACAGCCAGGCAACACGTATTCCTCACAGTCTTGCATCCAGGAGATAGTAACCAGTTCATGAGCTTTGGTTTCTTTTTTTTTATTTTATTAGGGGTGTATTAACTTGGATGGGGTAAGGGGTGTATGGGATGCCTAAGGGAACTGCAAGTGAGGACAGCTACCTGAACTATGTACAAGACTTAACACAGCAAAATCTCTTCTTGGAGAGCTCTCCAGCCTCTCCTGGTGTACCACCCCAGACCCCAGATAATCCTCCTGTAGGAATCTATCTCTCTATAGGAATCTCTTAGCAAAGAGATCCAGTGCCTGCCTCTTTGATAAACAGTCCCGGGTAAGGAGCTAATCAGGTTCTCTACCAGAGTATTCCTTTCCCCTTTAACTGGCCCAGGGGGTGTAGGATTACTCAGTCCTTTTTCTATGAGCTGATGGGTTGGTAGCTGCTTTCGGGCCTTCCGCTGGGCTGGCTCTTCCCTGCTCCACAGGTGGTCCTTGCTTTGGGGGCCGAGGAGGTCTGAGGTTTCCACCTTTCCAGCATCACTGCCTGGAGATGGGCCCCTTCCCAACTAGGCCCCCTCCCAGGCTCCTGCACCTCAGCCGTCTCACTTCATCTTCCACCCGAATTCTCCTGCTGCTGGGCAGGCTCTAACACATTTAAAGGCTGCCTTGGCTCCATGCCAAGCCTCCTGCTTGGGGATTGGCCAGGGTCCCCTAAGTGTGCAGGCCACCTCCTCCTCAACCCTGTCCATTGCTTCTATTATATTCTCCAAGACTCTAGAGCAGGGGGAGGTATCAGGAAATTGACCTGCAGAGCCTCTCAGCCCTGACCCGAATTTAACCTTGCAAACTATTACACCCAGGCTGCTACTCAGCCCTCCTTACTAAAAATTGAACATTAGCGCCTCCTGGCTATCTAGAGGGGTGATACACTGTCAAATCTAGGTACTCACTTCTCCCCAAAAAGTGCCAAATATGACAGTGGATGTAAACAAGTGGAACTTCCCCTTTTGGTATGAAATTTTGGGCACCCCAGCTAAAAATTTGTATTAATGTCCATAAAGAAGCCAAGAAAAGATGGAAAAATCTCCAAAAGGCATCAAATTACAGATTAGACATTCTTATAATATGTCAACAAAAGTTAGATTTTATTTCCATCATTTACACTCTCAAAATAACAGAAAACAAAAAAATGGCGTCTGCAAAAGTTTGGGCACCCTGCAGAGTTAATATCTTGTACTGCCCCCTTTGGCAAGTATCACAGCTTGTAAACGCTTTTTGTAGCCAGCCAAGAGTCTTTCAATTCTTGTTTGAGGTATCTTTGCCCATTCTTCCTTACAAAAGTCTTCCAGTTCTTTGAGATTTCTGGGCTGTCTGTCACGCACTGCTCTTTTAAGGTCTATCCATAGATTTTCAATTATGTTGAGGTCAGGAGATTGTGAAGGCCATGGCAAAACCTTCAGTTTACGCCTCTTGATGTAATCCCCCGTGGATTTCGAGGTGTGTTTAGGATCATTATCCATTTGTAGAAGCCATCCTCTCTTTAACTTCAGCTTTTTACAGATGGCATCAAGTTACCATCCAAAATTTGCTGAAATTTTATTGAATCCATTTTTCCTTCTACTCGTGAGATGTTCCCTGTGCCACTGGCTGCAACACAACCCCAAAGCATGATTGATCCAACCCCATGCTTAACAGTTGGACAGAGGTTCTTTTCATTAAATTCTGTGCCCCTTCTCCAAACGTACCTTTGCTCATTCCAGCCAAAAAGTTCAATTTTAACCTCATCGGTCCACAGAACTTGTTTCCAAAATGCATCAGGCTTGTCTATATGTTCATTTGCAAAGTTCAAGCGATGATTTTTGTGGTGAGGACGTAGAAGAGGTTTTCTTCTGATGACTCTTCCATGAAGACCATCTTTGTACAAGTATCTCTTTATAGTGGAATAGTGTACCACAACTCCAGTGTCTGCCAGATCTTTCTGGAGGGATCGTGCAGTCAAACGTGGGTTTTGAATTGTTTTTCTCACAATCCTGCGAGCTGTTCTGTCTGATATTTTTCTTGGTCTTCCAGATCTTGCTTTAACTTCCACTGTTCCTGATGACTGCCATTTCTTAATTACATTCCAAACAGAGGATATTGACATTTGAAAACGCTTTGCTATCTTCTTATAGCCTTCTCCAGCTTTGCGAGCGTCAACTATTTTCAGTTTCAGTTTTCTAGACAACTGCTTAGAAGAACCCATGGTGCTGATTGTTGGGGCAAGGTCAGATGAGTCTGGGCATTTAAAACCTTTGAGATTGACATCACCTGGTCTTCCCAGACGATGATTGAGAACAATACATGACACTGGCAGGTCTCAGCTTGGCAAAGGGGGCAGTGCATGCTATAAATTCTGCAGGGTGCCCAAACTTTTGCAGACGCCATTTTTTTGTTTTCTGTTATTTTGAAAGTGTAAATGATGGAAATAAAATCTAACTTTTGTTGACATATTATAAGAATGTCTAATCTGTAATTTGATGCCTTTTGGAGATTTTTCCATCTTTCCTTGGCTTCTTTATGCACATTAATACAAATTTTTAGCTGGGGCGCCCAAACTTTCGATCCCTACTGTATGTACAAAACAAAATAGATATATAACCAGTCTGTACTATATAATAAAAGATGTGGTACAATGTAGTGTCCATATGTAGAAATTGTCAAACTTTTAGAAATGGTAAAATACAAATATTGTATATTCAATTTTACATATAGGAACATATCAGGACTCTCCTAAAAAATATGTCTGGTAACTCTGCCAAGAAGATGGATGGGTCGTGTTTCATGTGAATGAGAGGGATGAAGGTAGATTTGTATATCATGCATGGTGACGAAGAGAGGTAAAAAACACGGTGACCCCTGACATTTGGTGTGACTTGACCTAGCTGACTATTATATTTGCCGGTTGCAGCTCTCCTTGCTGGAAGATAAAGTCACATTGGCCAGGTATGACTTTGCTGCTTTGCTGTAATTACGGCGCTGTGCAGAGGCTCAGATGTGTCACAGGAGGGGTTTGGCTCTTTAGAAGAAATTAATGAGGCAGCAGAGAATACCCAACGGATCTCCTCTGCTCTATCCAGTCTTCTCATATCACAAGACGAGAAAAACAAAGCTGCGATTCCAGGGACAGTATAAGATTATTTTTAAAAAATATTTTCTCAGGTTGACTGATTTTTGCGTTGGATCTGTTGGTCAGGACTATGGACAGAAAGGATATTCTATTCCTGGCGGTCGTTCTTGGCCTGGCCACGGCTCTGGGAAGTGGACAGATGCTCAGTAAGTGTCACATCACTTGTTACTTTGTATCTATAGAGAAATGAAGGGAGCTGAGGTCAGTGGGGACATATGGGTTTATTCAATAAGACGGTACACCGGGTATTAATGGGGTGCAAAACACATAGCCCATGATAACCAGAATTCACTTTGTTGGGGTCTGATAGGTGAAGGAGGAATTGGGATCAACTTGTGGGGTTACTGTACTAAACAACATTTTCTCCTTGTACTGTCCAGTCATTTTTTTAAAGGGTCAGTCCAACCAATACAGATATTAGGGTTTTTGGTATAGCAGCCTTTCTCAACTTCTTTGTCACAGAGGTGCCCTTGAAATAATTTTTGGATTTATTGGGGGTCAGTGGATAAAATACCCCCTACATTGGTGGCCAGTGGGAAAAATGCATCCCCTTTCAGTGGTGTCCAGAATGCCATCCTTACAGACAGCTAAAAAGATAATTAGAGTAATGCAGCTGACTTTGCCAAGTGGAGTTGACAGCGGAATCAGCACCATCAGATGGGAGGTCAACCAGCCACAGATCAAGGAACCCCTAACAACCTTTGGAGGAACCCTGGTTGAGTATACCTGTGCTGATGAGTTAAACCGCCTGACAATCCCAAAATTCTTTCTAAAGACTGTCTTCGAGATCTATGCTTTGCACACCCTCTCTACTCATTATGGGTTGCCACCATGCCTACCAGATTCTTTATTTGTATTATATTATAAGGAATGTAACAGGAGGAACTCAGAAAGGTTAACAGGAACACCCAAAATAGTTGGGAAATATGGCATAGAGATCTCGCTGTTAGATCCAAGGCATGTAGGATGCTCTTTCACCGTCGTGTAGGGCACACTATTGGTACCTCCTCCCATGTTCCCCTCTTCTTTGGTCGTCAAGTATGGGCTTACACAGGAGGCATACCCCGGGGTGGTTCTTCTGGCCTATGCTAGGCACCTTAAACAAGATGACTGCCTTACACATGGGGCACCTTTGCTTTGTGTTGTGAAGCGTGTACACTGGAACCACTAAACTGTTTTTACTGCTCTCGTTCCTGTGTCAAGGCGCACCTTACCTGTAGCTAAGGTTTTCCTTAGCTACAGCTAAGGTGTGCCTTAGCTGTAGCTGTTGCATTTAGGAGGGACACGGTGAGCCTATGTACACTCCACCCATCCAGCGTATCTCACTCCCAGTAGCAGAATGGAACCCCGCCGGGCACCTAGCGCAGCCTCCATACGTACACTCACTTAACTCTTGCTCTACTGTACCTCTGTACAGTCTAGGGACTTCTGCGGCACCATTCTGTTCCGGTTGCCATGAGAGACAGACCGCTTGTGGAGAGAGTGCCAACAATGTCTCTCTCTGTTCCACCTATCACAAGTACACCCTTAACAATAGGCTGCTTGAGCTGAATGATGGCTTCCATTACCCTTGGTAACCACTTGCTGTCTTCACACCCCAATATGCCTAGTGACACTGGAGCCTGTGTGTTCCGGTAACTTGCATACACTCCTTCAGTAACTTCAGGCCGGGCAGAAGGCAATGTTTGAAAGCTTTACTGAAAAGGTTCTGAACATTACATAGTTCAGAGTACAACACAGTTCTTTCCCCATGGTCTCATCCCTAGCTCAGGCTTGTGTGCTTCTCTGGCGTACCTGCATAGGTAGAGTCCATTTGTGGCACAGTCCATGGTTGGCAGAATCCAGCAGCTGGTATCTTCTGAGTCAGCTACAGGTTCCAGCAGTCCCCCTACATAATGGAAGGCTTCAGATGATAAGCAACCTCAGACACCATCATCGGTGATATGCAGCTCACAGACCAAGGACCCCAGGAATTTGGGAACTCTTCCCAGCGCAGGACTCCCAACAGGGCCAGAATCCAGATCACTCTCCCCTTTTATAGGCACAGGACAATCAGACTGAAGAAAGCCCACCAAAGAAAAACCCAGGAAATAACATTACCCATAACCCTCCTGTCTGGGGCGGCACCTACCTAGGCTACCATAAGCAACCTGCTTACAGATGGCTGGGGGGGTGTTGGAAAAAGAGACGGCTGAGCCACAGTTTTACTGCCACCCTGGCTGCCCAAGACAGTTCTAACTATACAGCTACACAGCGCTGTAAACATTTCACAGCCATAATGCTTTGCTGCAGGGCGATGGAAATTTTAACATGGGCTGCAGAATTTGACAGGCGGCACAGCCTGTCAAACATGCCTATTAACCACTTGACCTCCTGAGGATTTACCCCCCTTAATGACCAGGCCTCTTTTTGCTACTCGGCGCTGCACTAATTCAACTGATAATTGCGCAGTCATGCAATGCTGCACCCAAACGAAATTTACGTCCCTTTTTTCACACAAATAGAGCTTTCTTTCGGTGGTATTTGATCACCTGTGCGCTTTTTATTTTTCACGCTATAAACAAAAAAATGTCAAACATTTTGAAGAAAAACTATATTTTTTACTTTCAGCTATAAAAAATATATAGTAAACTCAAAGTTAGTTATAAATTTAGGCCAAAATGTATTCTGCTCCATGTTTTTGGTAAAAAAAAATCCCAATAAGTGTATATTGATTGCTTTGTGTGAAAGTTATAGCGTCTACAAACTATGGTATAGATACTGCAATTTACGCCATTTTTTTGCTATAGAGCGCTGCGCTAGTTTAACGGACAATTGCGCGGTCATGCAAAACGGTACATAAATGAAATTTACATCCTTTTTTTCCCCACAAATTGAGCTTTCTTTCGGTGGTATTTGATCGCCTGTGCGGTTTTTATTTTTTGCGCTATAAAAAAAAAAGCTGACAATTTTGAGGGAAAAAAACAATATTTTGGACTTTTTGCTCTAAAACATGTCCTGTAAAAAAAAATGTAAAAATCAAATTTAGTCATAAATTTCTGCCAAAATGCATTCTGCGACATTTCTTTGCTAAAAAAAAAACCCAATACGTGTAAATTAATTGGTATACGTGAAAGTTATAGCGTTTACAAATGGCGGGAAAGATACTGGGATTTTTAGTTTTTTTGTAATACTAATAATGGTGGCGATCAGCGACTTATGGCGGCGATCAGCGACTTATGGCGAGACTGCGGCGGACATTCTGACATTGGGGGGTACTGCCTTGGGGTCACTGACATCCCCAGTGACACCAATACAGTGATCAGTGCAAAAAAAACAAAACACTGACACTGTACTAATGGCACTGGGGAGAAAGGGGTTAAGTTTATTTTTCAGTGAAAGGGTTAACTGTGTGAGGGGAGTGTTTTACTAGGGGGCGGGGTGTGTACTGCAGGTAACACCGCTGATTGGGAGAAAGAAACTCTTCTGTCCCAATCAGTGTGTCCTGGAGCTGTCAGGGAGCTGACAGAAAGCACCGCTACTGCAGCTATGCTCTCTGTCAGCGATTGCCGCCGATCGCCGGGACACAGCCGGTAATGACCGGCTGTGACCCGGCGACTGACATCCGCGGCTGTGATCGGCGGGACAGGTAGGGCGGCGGCGCGCCTCGCGCGCGCCCCCTACCTGTTTTAAAAACACACGTTTTAAAATGGTGTTTTGCCCAGCCGTGCCGCCTTGCCGCCGTATTTCTACAGTGGCTGGGCGGCATGTGGTTAAGATCAATGAAGCTGCAATGCACTCATGAGCCAAACGATTGGCTCACAGTTGCGGTGTGGTTCTGCAATTAAAAATTGCCGTTATGTCTTTAAAAAAAAAAAACAGGTATTAGGAGGTAGCAGCTGGCTGTACAGTATTTAAAAATTGTTTTCCAGCTAAAACAGTTTACATTCTGTCCATATAGAATTCAGCTTGTGAGAAAAAAATTAACTGAATTAATTCAGAGTAAATATAAATGCTAAAACCATTTGTGCAGAATCTGGTGCCCCTGTCTCTCCCTGGTGGTTGGTCACGTGACCAGAGCCATAGCATTGGTGATATGACCTCTGACAGAGAAGATTCATGTTACTGCCTTCCTCTGAGACCATGTGACCAATGCGTCAGTACTGAAAGGGTGGGTATTCTCAGCGCTGATCACCTTGTTCCAATTTAGGGTGCAAATCACTATCAGCACCGGGGCCCAGTATGCTTTAAACAAGTGACAGCAGTGCTCATACAATACCATGATGATTTCCTCATTTCAAATGCAGGGAATTCATAAAAGCCCACAAGTGCTGTTGGTTATCTAGAGAATGGTTTGAAATTATTGGGATTTTTATGGCCAAGGCTAGTTGAACTTGAAATAAATAGGTACATTTTAAAGCCCAACTCTACTTGCCCAATGCCTCTTAAAGTAGGCAAAGAACAGCTTTCACTTCAATACTCACCTCCTGTCCAGCACTTACACACCATTATATGAGCCGGGTTTAGTACAGGAGTAAGGACTACCCATTGCTGGACCCCACATGTTCCCAAAAGGAGACAGCTGAAAAAAAGGTACATACAGTGCTCAGCATAAATCAATGCACCCCTTTTGAAAAGTAAGATTTTAATATCTCAATGAACACAGGAACAATATCCAAAATTTTGACAAAACTGACTTTTAGATCATTACATGAAAGTAAGGTTAATAATATAATTTAGATAAAAAAATCTTCAGTTTTACTCAAATTAGTTGATGCAAAATGAATCCACCCCACAACAAAAACTACTACATCTAGTATTTTGTATGACCTCCATGATTTATAAGGACAGCACCAAGTCTTCTAGGCATGGAATGAAAAAGTTGGCAACATATTGCAACATCGATCTTTTTTCCATTCTTCAAGAACGACCTCTTTTAGAGCTTGGATGCTGGATGGAGAGTGATGCTCAACTTGTCTCTTCAGAATTCCCCATAGGTGTTAGATTGGGTTCAAATCAGGAGACATACTTGGCCACTGAATCACTTTCACTGTGTTCTTCTTCAGAAATACAACAGTGGCCTTAGATGTGTGTTTTGGATCATCGTCATGTTTGAAAAATGCACGATGTCCAAGGGCACGGAGTGATGGGAGCATCTCTTTCAATATAGAGCAGTACATCTGTGAATTCATGATACCGTCAATGAAATGCAGCTCCCTGACACCAGCAGCACTCATGCAGCCCCACAGAAGGACACTGCATGTTTTACTCTAGGCACCATGCATTTTTCTTTGTGATGCCATACAGTTTTGAAACCATCAGTTCTAAAAACATTTATCTTGGTCTCATCACTCCAGAGTACAGAGTCCCAGTAGTCTTCTTCTTTTTCAGCATGGGCCCTGGCAAATTCTAGGTGGCATTTTTTATGCATGGGCTTTAAGGAGAGACTTCCTACGTGGACGACACCCATGTATGTCATTCCTCTGCAGTGTACGCCGTATTCTGTCACGGGAAACAATCACCTCAGTTTGGCTTTCTGCTTCTTTAGCTAAATACAGTGAACTTGCATGGTGAATTCCTTCAACCCTTCTCATCAGAAGACGCTTCTGTCGAGGTGTTAACTTCCATGGAAGGCATGGAGGTCTCTGTGAGATGGTTGCAGTTCCATCTTGTTAAATTTTTGTATCACATTTGCTACAGTATTCTGACTGCTAAACAAAGCTTTGCTGATCTTCTTGTAGCCTTCACCTTTCTTGTGTAAAAAAATGATTTTCTTTCTCAGGCCTTGTGACATTTCTCTTCCATGTGGTGCCATTGCTGACAGCATGAAATGGGAGGGGTTTTCTGTGTTAAGTAGCGCCCTTTTATAATCAACTGTCTGCTGGACATATGTTTAATGATTAATTAGACTCCCCTGTAGTTGAATTCTTGTTAATTAGGATTTTCTAGTCTAAAATTTAGCTTTGCTTCTAAGACTTTCATTGGGGTGTATTGATTTTTGCATCATGGTCTTGAATGAATTTGTTAGGAAAAATAATTTTTTTGTGTGTGCAAATGAACAAATCTTGTGTGCAATCAATGGCCGGCATTTGTGGGAGGATTTTGTAGTATAGTGTCCCATAGAAAATGTGGATTCTGAAAGGAAAGTAAAGGTTTCTGACAAATCTGTTGGAGTGTACTCATTTATGCATATGTGCTTACCCCCTCTCCCACTGCCCTGGTCTCATGTCAGAGATGGTGCATATTGGTATGGGATTTCAGGTGGGAATACACGATTAGAAAATCGACCAATCGGTCATTCGACGACCGAGAAACATTAGTTCGTTGGTCGAAATCGTGGCCCACTTTAACAAATCTAAAAAAATCGTTCGTCGGGCAATATGTAGTGTTGACGTCTTCCGTACAAGTGGAAGTGATGCAGTGTGCGTCTGACCTTGCAGCCACGCCCTTCTGACCAGAACGAGCGATATACACAACAATTACCAGCAATGAGTATAATATAGTTTATTACATGATCTATATACATAAATAATGATACATAAAATATAATATGCAGAATTCTGGTTTAATTATCTCATTAGGACAATCTACTTTTAACATTTGGATTTTTCGTTTCGTGTTTACGAAGATTCCTTGGACATAAACATCCGGGTCATCTTCTGTTTCCGCTGATGCGTGATAGCGCTTGATAGATTTTTTTCGTACGACCGTCCTACCACCGCATAGAAAATCAGTCGTTTGTATGCAAAACGACAACATTTTTCACTGTTGTTCAAATGGATTTTTTCGTTCACAATATTGTTATCGGTTAAAACATTCTACTCATCAACGAAGAGAAAATTGTTCAATCATACATATACATGTTTTTTAACAAGAAAACAGTTACTCATATGGACGTGTTACACACACACGTGTGTGTGTGTCCAGTGAGCTCTCTCTGGGCACTGCTTTCTCATCATGCAGGTGCTAGTTCCATAAGACCTTTGATATCCATATACAGTATAATTCTTATATAAAACTCTTATATATATCTTTTTTCACATTTTTTTTTTTTTAATTTATTTCTTGCATATTTTATAATTCTTATGCTTCCATGTTTATGCATACACACCTATACCATACATTATACCAATTTTACCAGATATTATATTATATTGTGACAATACTTATTTCATTTTATTTTATTTAAACTTTGCAAACCATATTAAGAAGCTTTTTGCAATGTTTTACATTTATGTTTATACCAGTGATTTATCTCCTTTGTCCCCGTAGATAGTATCACATATGTACATCCATCCTCGGTGCACTGCATTGCCACACATTCTTAAGTTTAATCACGTATGACTATAATAGAATAATAGTACACACCCTGTGGACTGCATTTCTGTGAATTAATAAGTGTCACTGCTGGGTTCCAGATCTACTCTCTTCATTAAATCCACGTCCCATGGTTGTCTATGGCAAGCAGAGCACTAGGCAGCATCGTAGTGTCGTTCATCCATCCATTTATTTAAATGCGAGCGGTGCAGTGCATCACCAGGGAAGGATTTTTATAAATATATATATATATATATATATATTTATATATATATATGTGTGTAATTTTTTTATTTTTAATTTCTTTTTTTTGCACACTTCTTATGGTTCTTATGATTTTATGATTGTCACCAGTTTCAGTGATGTTATTTATACATATATATTTATATATTTTTATAGATCTTTTGTGTTTACTTATACTATGTCAATTGCCCCTGTGACCCCTCCCCCTGCATAGGGGAGTGTCCAGGTCGGCCCATGTGACCTTTGGTTCAACTAGTAGTGAGGATATAAAAGAGGGAGCAGACATTTGGTCAGATGGCTCTGAGGAAGAGGCAAGTCCTCGAAACGTGTCAACCTATTGGATGTCTACACTCCCTATTGCGGACCAGGGGCGAACTGACAACTCATGGGGCCCGCGGGCAATAGGGGATCATTGGGCCCCTATGTCCTCAAAAAAAGCCTATAAAAGGTACCAGGGGCATTTCATGGGGCCCCCTACTGACCCCGGGCTCTCGGGCAGTGCCCGAATGCGCAAATGGTCAGTCCGCCCTTGTTGCGGACTGTTACTCAGTGAGGTGTTGACCCAGCTGTTCTTTATGACGTGCCTTGACTTTATTGTCGTTTGTGAGTACAACACCTACTTTATTTCTTATTAAACATTTTTTATGGTAATGCAGTAGGCCTGTGCACCCTCCGTTTGTTCTTTCCTCATTCAGTATATTTGGATTTCCCTGTTCTATTGAGGGCAACAAGGTGTGCATGTTCCAGGACATTCTTAATGTGGTTGTAGCCTGCATAGAGTCCATCCCCAAGCATGGGGGCATTTGTGTTTGCTGGTAAATAATTTTAAAGCGTGACATGTTAGGTATCTACTTACTTGGCGTAACATCATCTTTTATATTTTAACAAAAAAATAGGTATTATATGGTGTTGGTGCGCAATAAAATTCATTAAAGTGTATTTTTTCCAAAAGAATTGTGTTTGAAAAACTGCTGCGCAAATACCATGTGACATAAAAAAATTGCACCACACCCAATTTTATTCTCTAGTGCCTCTGCTAAAATATATATATAATGTTTAGGGTTTCTAAGTAATTTTCTAGCTAAAAAGTACTGATTTTTACATGCAGGAGAGAAGTGTCAGAATTGGCCTGGTAGGGAAGTAGTTAAACCCAGGTGTGGACTGAGCATTTGGAAACTCGGGCACTGCCCGAGGGCCCGGGGTCAGTAGGGGGCCCCATGAGATGCCCCTGGTACCTTTTTCATAGGCTTTTTTGAGTTTGGGCAAGGACACGGGCCCCATGATCCCCTATTGCCCGGGGGCCCCATGAGTTGTCAGTCTGCCCCTGGTTAAACCCCATGAAGGAGTCGGGGGGGGGGGGGGTGAGGGAGGGCAGGGGAAGTGGGATATAGATAAATTATGTCAATTGGAATATATTGATTTGATGTTTTTTTTATAGAAGAAGGTGATTGTGATTTGTATTTGGTTGAAAATTAATAAATATTTATAAAAAAAACCCCCATAATGCTCTGTGACACAAGTGTCATGAGAAGCTTTGTTATAAATACAGTTGCAAGAAAAAGTATGTGAACCCCTTGGGATTACGTGGAGTTTTGCATGAATTGGGCATAAAATGTGCTCTGAACGTCATCTAAGTCACAACAATAGAAGAACACAGTCTGCTGAACATAATACTACACAAACATTAGATGTTGCCATGGTTTAATTGCACATAACATGTAAACATTCACAGTGCAGAGAGGAAAAAGTATGTGAACCTTTGGACTTAATAACTGGTTGACCCTCCTTTGGCAGCAATAACCTCAACCAAACGTTTCCTGTAGTTGCAGATCAGACCTGCACAACGATCTGGAGTCATTTTGGACCACTCCTCTTCACAAAACTGTTTCAGTGTAGCAATATTCTTGGGATGTCTGGTGTGAATCGCTCTCTTAAGGTCATGCCACAGCATTTCAATGGGGTTGAGGTCAGGACTCTGACTGGGCCACTCCAGAAGGCGTATTCTGTGCTGTTGCAGCCATTGTTTTGTTGAATTACTTGTATGCTTTGGGTCATTGTCCTGTTGCATCACCCATCCTCTGCAGAGCTTCAGTTGGTGGACAGATGGTCGTACGTTTTCCTGAAAAATGTCTTGATAAACTCTGGAATTCGTTTTCCCATCAATGACAACAATCTGTCCAGGCCCTGAGGCAACAAAGCAGCCCCAAACCATGATGCTCCCTCCGCCATGTTTCACAGTGGGGATGAGGTTTTGATGTTGGTGTGCTGTGCCTTTTTTTCTCCACACATAGTGTTGTGTGTTCTTCCCAAACAACTCAATCTTGGTTTCATCTGTCCACAGTATATTTTGCCAGTAGTGCTGTGGAACATCCAGGTGCTCTTTTGCAAACTTCAAACGTGCTGCAATATTCTTTTTGGACAGCAATGGCTTCCTCCGTGGTGTCCTCCCATGTACCTCATTCTTGTTTAATGTTTTCCTTATTGTAGATGTGTCAACAAAAATGTTAGCATGTGCCAGAGATTTCTGTAGGTCTTTAGCTGACACTCTGGGATTCTTCTTTACCTCATGCAGCATTCTGCGCTGTGCTCTTGCAGTCATTTTTACAGGACGACCACGCCTAGGGAGAGTAGCAACAGTGCTAAACTTTCTCCATTTGTAGACAGTCTGTCTTACCGTGGACACATGAACATCAAGGCTCAAGGAGATACTTTTGTAACCCTTTCCAGCTTCATGCAAGTCAACAATTCTTGATCGTAGGTCTTCTGAGAGCTCTTTTCTGTGAGGCATGGTTCACATCAGACAGTGCTTCTTGAAACCAGTAAACCCAAAACAGGTGTGTGTTTTTTAAGGGCAGGACAGCTGTCAGCAACACATCCAATATCATCACACTGATTGGAGTCAAGGTTGGCTCACTCCTGGCTCCACTTAGCTCTGGGAGAAGTCATTAAGCTAGGGCCTCACATACTTTTTCCTCCCTGCACTGTGAATGTTTACATGTTATGTGCAATTAAACCATGGCAACATCTAATGTTTGTGTAGTATTATGTTCAGCACACTGTGTTCTTCTATTGTTGTGACTTAGATGACGTTCAGAGCACATTTTATGCCCAATTCATGCAAAACTCCACGTAATCCCAAGGGGTTCACATACTTTTTCTTGCAACTGTATATATTTTGTAAACAAGCATTTTATATATCTAGAAAGAAAGTGTTTAAAAAACTTTTACACTTTTAAAAAAGTAATATTAAAGGGCTGTCCCAGAACAATTGTTCCCACTTTCCTTTGTGGTTTTCTGGGCAGGAAGTTAGGATGAATCTCCCCCAGTAGGGACACAGACCACTGAGGCTTTGACCCTTCCCTACTCCGTCCAACTAAAGAGAACCTTGAGTGGGAGTTCGCTTTAATCTGTGTTCTTTTTTATCCTCATACAAATCAATTTTAACATTTTCCCTTAAATTCTTCTCTCCTTACAGGCAACATGGTCTCCCCTGTAAGTTATCATGTCTGTGAACGGACAGTGACTCAAAACATCTCCAAAGTGGTCCCTTTCCAGAAGCCACGTGTTGAGAAATCCCTGTGTATGGGATGGATTCCATGGAAGTTGTGTTCCAAGACTTATTATGTGACAGAGTATCGGACAATATGGGTGCCTGACACCATGACCATTAATGATTGCTGCGAAGGGTACGAGCTTGTGGGCCATTATTGCGCCATGTGTAAGCTATATTACGTTCTTTCCTTAATATTTTTTTAATAAAGATCTTTGACTGGGTTTCACATTTTAAGATCTGAATTTCTATGTTACAGCTCCAAAAAGTCCGAAGTTAATCACCTCCAGGCCCGGTGTCTGCCCTGCCGAAATAGATGAGGGGCTAATATGTCCCGAGTGCACAGCGGATTATGACTGTTCTGGATTCCTGAAATGTTGTGAGACTTCCACTGGATCTTTTTGCATGTCTCCTGAACCTCCAGGTCAGCTCTTAATAGTGAACTCTGATCAAACTATATTTATAACAAGAAGTCAATATAGACAGTCAGTAAAACCCAATCAAAGCTGAGGTTTTATTTTCCTATTTTTTGCCTCTCCTAGTTCTTCTCTCTCCCCTCATCAACAAGCCAATGAAACTTTTAAATATGAATGTTCCATTTTTATTACATACCATATTGAAGACTTAGTGACATCATCACTATGTCTCTCTGTTTCTCTCTTCAATGATGGCAGAATATGGCTGGTGGGAGGGGCCAGCAAGGTGCTGTACATAGCTTCCGGAAAACATTACAGCTCCCTTCCTCAGTACTCCTCTCAAGAGCCCTGAGCCCTGATGTAGGCAGTGAAGTGTCTCTCGTAAGAAGCTATGCAAAGACTAAATTGTCTTGATGTATAAATGTCAATCTGGAGGAGATGGTGTTCCTTAGCAGGCCCTAGGTAACACCCACATAATATGCTGAGGCTCTGTGATTGAAAGGGGCAGTCAGGCTGGGGGGTAAAATGCAAGTTGATGCTGGATGTGTGTTGGACAGAAATTGAGGTGGGCTCTGTCTGGCTTGCTACAGCTTCCAGAGAACATTGTGAGAAGCTCACAGTGTGCAGTAGAATCAGAGAAAGCAATATCAATACAGGACTCTGTAAGACTGAAGGAAAGGCTGGAGGTCAACTTTTAACTGAAAACACCCAGAAAATCTCTGAAGTTCATGTACATTATCAATGTTTTATCACCGTAAAATGCTGCAAATACAGAAAAAGCCTGGTTAATCTGCCAGAAATCGAATGAGCTCCCAACTTCCTGTTTGGGCTGACAACACTATGCTGCTTTGAATATCCCAAGCAACATTGTCAGCCTGCCTGGGAGACGGCAGAGCTCCCCTCACCCCCACATTCATCTCTGTCCCCACATGCATGCATAAATTTCTTTGGCAGCAAACCAGTGCTGCTGCATTGACTCCGAAGACCCTGTTTGTAGAGGAAAAGCTATTGGGAGATGTAGTTTTGGAGGTGTGCCTATGTCAGTATGAACTGACCTCCGAGGATTTGCCTCTGCAATAATTTTACAAGCCTGGTGACTGTGTCACTGAGAATAATAAATGTTGTTTCGTACTGCAAGATGGGTCTAGAAGGGCATAGAAAGGCTTGGGTGTACATTTGGGAGACACGAGAGAAAAAGACAGGAAAGCGCACCACTAGCACAATAAAACCTTTTATGTGAAGTATTACTAAACCCCGGACCCTGCATTCACTATATACGGTCTCCCCGGACCCTGCATTCACTATATCTGGTCTCCCAGGACCCTGCATTCACTATAGCCGGTCTCCCAGGACCCTGCATTCACTACATTGGTCTCCCCGGACCCTGCATTCACTATATCTGGTCTCCCCGGACACTGCATTCACTATATCTGGTCTCCCCGGACCCTGCATTCACTATATCTGGTCTCCCCGGACCCTGCATTCACTATATCTGGTCTCCCCCGACCCTGCATTCACTATATCCGGTCTCCCCTGACCCTGCATTCACTACATCTGGTCTCCCCGGACACTGCATTCACTATATCCGGTCTCCCCGGACCCTGCATTCACTATATCTGGTCTCCCCGGACCCTGCATTCACTATCTCTGGTCTCCCCGGACCCTGCATTCACTATATCCGGTCTCCCCGGACCCTGCATTCACTATATCCGGTCTCCCCGGACCCTGCATTCACTATATCCGGTCTCCCCGGACCCTGCATTCACTATATCCGGTCTCCCACAGTACACACTACATGGAAATGCAATTATTTTAGTAAATATAAACTGCTAAATATCTTTTCTCATCAGCAGTATATAGCAGTCTTGTGACTTCTATCAGTGTCCAGCAGAGCACCGGTTAAAGCTTGTAGGAGTTTTCTTTCTGCTCTAGGAGGATGCAGAACCCCTGACCCTCTGTCTGGACAGTGCTGATTGGCTCTCTGTTGATACCATGCACTCTCCCAAGAAAGAACAAACAAACCTCTCTAACAATACACACCAAACTGAGCCTGTGGAGAGTGTCTCCACATGATATGTCTTATCAGGAGATAATAGGCAGACACTGGAAGAAGAGGAGGGTCAGAGAAGTCAGGATCAAACAGCATTTTACACAATGCAGAGGATTAACCCCTTAGGTTCCACAGTGAGTATAACAAGCATGCTTTTCTGCATCTACAGACTGATTGCACTGTTGTGGGTTTAGTAACACTTTAATAAGGAATCATAAAAGCCAAGAATTACACTCACATAACCCTGATGTGGTTTCAACGAGACTTGAGAAACAGACGTGCCCTTGAAAAGCATTGGCGCTCCATTCCCTTGTGGATGCTATGCGCATTTCAAAGATGTTTGCAAGGAAGTATGAAAGCTGCCACTTTCGAACTCTCTTGGAAATACTTCTTCCCAGACTGTCATGCCAATCTAATGGCTCTAGCAATAAGTGGCTTGGAAAAAAGGCACTGGGGCAGCACAGTGGCTAAATGGTTAGCACTTCTGCCTGGCAGTACTAGGGTCGTTGGTTCGAATCCCAGCCATGGCACCACCTGCCTGGAGTTTGCATGTTCTCCCTGTGCCTGCGTGGGTTTCCTCCCACCTCCAAAGAAATACTGGTAGGTTAATTGGATCCTGTCTAAATTGTCCCCAGTATGTGTATGTATGAATGTAAGTTAGGGACTGTAGATTGTACACCCCTTGAGGGTTAGGGACTGATGTGAATGTACAATATATATGTAAAGTGCTGCGTAAATTGACAGCACTATATAAGTACCTGAAATAAATAATAAATAATTAAAAAGTGAGCTAATTAGGAGATGTGATCTCATTCTGATTTTCCTAATCTGTATGCTTGTTCTGGGATGGTGTCCCAAAGTACTGAAACCAGAAACAGCCAATGGCAGCCTCCATATTGCTTCCAGAACAGGTTTCCTTTACTGTGTACCATAACACCAGAAATACAGTATGCAGAGCAAGGAATACAGAGAACAGCTGGACGAAGAGGTTTGCATTGCAAGTTCTCAGCCCCCCCGCACAGAGCGCTGATCTCCTTTATTTTATCTCCTTCAGCTCTGGATCGGAACACAATCAAATTTTGGTACAATGGAACCATCACTATAAAAATGAAATATTTTGAACTGGTACAGCTGGACCCGGGCTATGCTAATCACACGAGGCTACTGCATGCAATGGTAAGTACCACTGCCAACATCAGCTGCTGTGTGAGATTCTATACATTTAAAGGATATGTACACTCTAATAATAAACATTTTTTTTCTCCTTTTGTTTTTAGAAAATTTACAATTTAACTACCTGCCGACCGCAGATAGCCGAATGACGGCTTCACTGCGGCCGGTCAGTTCTGAGTGGACGTCATATGACGTCCTCCCAGAACGCGCTCTCCTGCGTGCCCCAGGGGGCGCGCACCCGGCGATCTCCGTGATTGCTGTGTCCTACGGACACAGCTGATCACGTGATGTGGTAAAAGGCCAATCACAGCGGCCTTTTACCACGTGATCAGCGGTGTCCAATGACACGCTGATCAGAGGGAAATGCAAGTGCCGGTTCTCGGCTGCACTTTCCTCACGCTGTCGGATCGTGAGGAAAGTACTGCCGAGAACCGGCAGTTGTCAGAGCGGGGATCGGCACCGATCATCAGGGCACTGATGATCAGTGCCCTGATGATCGGTGCCCAGCAGTGCCACCCGCAAGTTCTGCCCACCTGTGCCCAGCAGTGCGCCCACTAGCTCCGCCCACCTGTGCCCAGCAGTGCACCCACCTGTGCCACTCTGCAGTGCCACCTACCGGTGCCCAGAAGTGCCACCTACATGTGCCCAGCAGTGCCACCCACCTGTGCCCACCCACCTGTGCCCACCAGTGCCACCCACCTGTGCCAACCACCTGTGCCCACCCACCAGTGCTGCCCACCAGTGCCACCCACCAGTGCAGCCCAGCAGTGCTGCCAGTCAGTGCCACCAGTCAGTGCCCAGGGGTTGTGCCAATCAGTGCCGCCAGTCAGTGCCCAGCAGTGATGCCAGTCAGTGCCGTCTATCAGTACCCATCATCAGTGTCACCTATCAGTGCCGCCTATCAGTGCTGCATATTAGTGCCGCCTATCCGTGACACCTCATTAGTGCTGTCTATCAGTGCCGCCTATCCGTGCCACCTCATTAGTACTGCCTATCAGTGCCCTTTAGTGCTGCCTATCAGTGCCGCCTATCAGTGCCCATCAGTGCTGCCTCATCAACGCACATCAGTGAAGGAGAAAAAATGCCTGTTTGAAAAATTTTATAATAGAAACAAAGAAACTTTTTTTTTTTTTTCAA
The DNA here is from genome assembly GCF_062004578.1 of Staurois parvus. NCBI lineage: Eukaryota > Metazoa > Chordata > Amphibia > Anura > Ranidae > Staurois > Staurois parvus. The sequence goes on from NW_028318370.1 coordinate 502,962, forward strand.
ATGTTTTGCACTTTTTTATTTATAGCGCAAAAAGTAAAGTGCCCAGCAGCGATTAAATACCACCAAAAGAAAGCTCTATTTGTGAGAAAAAAATGATCAAAATTTCATATGGGTACAATGTTGCATGACCGTGCAATTGTCAATCAAATTGCGGCAGCGCTGAAAGCTGAAAATTGGCCTGGTAAATAAGGGGGTATAAGTGCCTGGTAGGCAAGTGGTTAAATTGTTTTGTTATATCAGTTACATAAATGTAAAAAAAATACTTGCTGATCATGCAAGATATATTGAGCTGCTAAATTACTCTTCTCCCTGATCTGCATGTGGACCTCAGACCACGAATGAGGTAAATAATGGATATTCCCTATTGAAGTTGCTTATATCCGCCACCCCCCTCCATTAACTTGCCACCTAATTAACCATCCTGATAGGGTTCTTAAATAAAACCTGCAGAGAATGGCACTTATTCAGTATCGCTCACCTTTGGACAAAAAGAGAAGAGGACCTTATTTGTCACATGGTCAGCCACAATATCCCTGGTAAAGCATACTTAATTCTCTCTAAAAAATTAAATGCAGGAGGGGAGCTCCAGGGAAGGGATGAGGGCTGCCCACCCAACCTGGAGTTGGGCTTTATAAATGCATATCATCAATATTCAGTTGGGTTTACCTTTATGTGAGGTCTAAACCTAGCCATACACTCAGTGGTCTGAATGAGAGAAACCTAACAGTTTCTCTTGGTGGTTGGTGGAAAGAATAACTCTTACATTGGTGGCCAGTGGGAAGAATGCTCCTTACATTGGTTGTCAGTGGGAAGAATGCTCCTTACATTGGTGGTCAGTGAGAAGAATGCTCCTTACATTGGTGGTCAGTGGGAAGAATACCCCTTAAATTGGTGGTCAATGGGAAGAATGACCCCTAAATTGGTGGTCAGTGGGAAAAATGCTCATTTCCCTGTTGGCCAGTGGGGAGAAGGCTCCTTACATTGGTGGTCAGTGGGAAGAATGCTCCTTACATTGGTGGTCAGTGGGAAGAATGCTCCTTAAATTGGTGGTCAATGGGAAGAATGACCCCTAAATTGGTGGTCAGTGGGAAAAATGCTCATTACCCAGGTGGACAGTGGGGAGAATGCTTCCTACATTGGTGGTCAGTGGAGAGAATGTCCCTTACTTTGGTGGCCAGTAAAAAAAACACCCCTTGATGGCTAGTGGGGAAAAAGTACCTTACATTGGTGGTCAGTGGGAAGAATGTTCCTTACATTGGCGGTCAGTGGGCAAAAAAAATCCTTACATTGGTGCTCTGTGCAAAAAATTCTCCTTACTTTGGTAGCCAGTGGGGAGAATGCTCCTTACATTGATGGTCAGTGGGAGAAGGAGGAGAACATACTGCAGGAGCTCTCCCTGAGAAGTAGCATTTTCAAGCCTGGGCCTTGCCTGCTAGCTTGGCCCAGGAACCATGCCTAATCCAGAGGGAGGCCCTGGGAGAGATCCCCCTGATGACACAGGGACTAGTGAGGAGGAGATGATGGAGGACCTGACTGTAGGTCCAGGCCCTGGTGAGGATGTGGACGCCTTCAGATAGAAGTTTACTGATCAATTCTTGGCTATTGGAAGAGTTGAGGAAAAACTTTTAAAAGCTGAGCACAAATCTTTCCGAGCCAAATACTGCCAGGCCTGGAGTAAAATTTGATTGGTCATGAAGCCAGAGCTACAGCAAATGAAGGAAAAGGTGAATAAGCCATCTTTATTATTGGAAAATCCAGAAGCAAGAAGTGGAGCTTTTACAGAAAAGTTTGACAACAAGAGGAAATTTGCCAGCTAGACATCAGTAAGTCCTGTGGGTCAGCAGCCTCAGGTAATGGATGACCTAGATCCATCTACCTCAGCATCTCTCCCCCCATGTCAGGCTGTGGAGTTGTCAGCGGCAACCAGCCAGAGGTTTGAGAGTGAACATGGCACCCTGACCTTCATCTAGCAGATTAAGTCTCCCCTGAGGGCAGATAGGTTTGCCTTCTCTGATGACCCTTCAGATGTCCCTGTGTCTCTGTCCTTAAAGGACTGCCCAGGTTCCATAATGAAGGAGGGGTTGCTTTTATTTAATTTAATTTAGAGAGAATCCATTTGAAGTTTAGGGATCAAGCCTGGCTTCCTTTCCATGGAAGGCTCTATGTGAGAGGGAACCTGAAGCATCGCCCTGTGGATGATTGGGATTGTCCTAGAGTGGAGTGTATTGGCAAAGTGGAGTCTGTGGACCACTTTCAGCTCCAGTGTCCCTTTAACATAGAGGTGTATAAAAGGGTGGGGAGGGTTCTGGGCATCCCCTTTCTCTATTGCATGAGTTATGCAGAGTGGGTGTACAGCGCATTCCCAGCTCGCTGGGATTTTGATTTGGATACACTTTTTCTAGTTAGTATAGTTGTTTGTTAAGCCACCTAGAATGCAGTGTCAGATTACTCTGTGGCAGGGGCGGACTGACCATTTGGAAACTCGGGCACTGCCCGAGGGCCTGGGGTCAGTAGGGGGCCCCATGAGATGCCCCTGGTACCTTTTTCATAGGCTTTTTTGAGTTTGGGCAAGGACACAGGGGCCCCATGATCCTCTATTGCCCGGGGGCCCCATGAGTTGTCAGCCCGCCTCTGCCCTGTGGAACAAAGTCCTCCATGTTACGGTGGTGATGCATGATATTCTGGGTGAGATTGGGAAGATTCAGGGTCTTTAGAAGGGCAGGGAGCCTCAGGTGGTCTAGATAAGGGCATGGAAGAATATCAGACCTGCCTTTGGTGAACTGTCCATCTATGGGTGAGGGGCTCTTTTCTTATGTTGTTCTTTTCACTCCCTTAGTTTTTGTTGGTTAAAATCTTATTTTTGAAGAAGGGCCGCATGCATAATGGATGTGGGGTTGTTTCTTGACCTCGCAGGTTTGATGTCTGGTGTAGTGATGTGAGCCTTAGTAAGATTTATTTTCTCCCAGTAATGACATGTTCATTTCTGAGAGTTTTGCTTTTGTCTGACAGCAGATTTTGCTATATTTATTTTCATTTTTGTGTAAATATGTATATAATTATTTATTTTTGTATAGTCTGTATATTGATTTTATGTTTATTGATTGCAAGACTTTTAATAAAGGAAAATTGAGAAAAAAGCCCCTTACATTGGTGGCCAGTGGAAGAAAAGCCCCTTACATTGGTGGTCAGTGTTAAGAATGCTTTCATTGGTGGTCAGTGAAAAGAGTGGTCCTTACATTGGTGGCCAATGGGAAGAATGCTCCTTACATTGATGGTCAGTGGGGAAAAAGCCCCTTTCATTGGTGATCAGCAGGAATAATGTTCCTTACATTGGTGGCCAGTGGGAGAAATGCTGCTTACATTAGTGGTCAGTGGGAGAAATGCCGCTTACATTAGTGGTCAGTGGGAGAAATGCCGCTTACATTAGTGGTCAGTGGGAGAAATGCCGCTTACATTAGTGGTCAGTGGGAGAAATGCTGCTTACATTAGTGGTCAGTGGGAAAAATGCTCCTTACATCGGTGGGAAGACTGCCCTTACATTGGTGGCTAGTGGCAAGAAGGTCCCCTGTACAGTGGGGGCCAATACGAATGTCACCTATGCAGACAGCTAAAAAGTTCATTAGGTTCATGCAGCTTGCTCTTCCAAATGGCATTGACCCTGGAACTATTCTAGTACCATCAGATAGGAGGTAAATCAGCCACAGCTTAAGGAACCCCTAGCAAACTCTGAAGCAACCCTAGTTTTCCACAGAACCGTGGTTGAGAATGGCTGTCTCACAGGAACAATAGTCACATGACCAGGTTCCTAAGTCTATCAGCCTGGCTGGTTTTCAGTATTTGGTTTTGTTGTGGGCCTTTTCTTGTTGGTCTACTTTTATGTATACTTGCAGGTTTGGTTATTTGGCTTTGGACCTTTTGTTTGTCTATCTTTACTTTACACCTGGCAAGACTTGTAGGGACTCTTGTGAATAGTGGAGTATGATGGAAGATGTATATGTAGTAAAAAACAATTTCCATTTCTCTCAAGGTCACTGGAGAATTGTGGCCGATGGAAGCAGTCGTGTACCATATCTCCACTCAGCCTTCCGGGCCCGTCACCATCGTATCTTGCATTCTTATTGGAATAAATGAGTCAGTACGGCTGCAGGACATTGCAACATCATTCAGCAATATTGCGATTCGCTTACCAGAAGTGATTAATGTTCAGATAGACGGTAATCTGTTGAAAAATATTTTACTGAAATGTATTGACTGTTATTTTCTAACCTTTTACTAGTTCAGCGTAGATCCTGGCCTTGTAGTGATCCAGCAGAGCAGTGGACATTAGCATGTATATTTTGAAGTAGACCATGTACAGTTCTTTTTCCAAAACCTTTTTATCAAGAAATCCAGAATATACAAAACATCAACTATAGAAGCCTTCCAGTTCAACCTTCCAGGCAGTCAAGATACTTTAAGAACAGTACAGGTGCCACAGGTTTGGCCTCAGATCTACAATATTATACAGAGTAATGGGAATGACCATGGGATGTCTCTCTTACATGTACCCAGTGACGTGTATAGCTTCAGGTGAAACACAGAGATGAAACAAATCCTCCTACATACAGTAAGTTGTACTTGTTTATCTGCCTGAAACCCACTATTCTCTACAGCCTTCTTAAACACACAGATCAAAGATTTTGTCTTAGCTTCAGCAGCCAAGGGGTGGGCATCTGACATTACACACTGCACAGTACAGAGAGGAGAGCTAAGTGTAATCTGTGGCCTGAGTGGAGGGAAAGGACACATTCCCTTCTACACAGTCTCATAGGAAAACATGCACAGCGAAGGCTTTCTATCACCAAAGGTGTGCTGGAGGAGGTAGGGCTGTCTCCAAAGATTTTGTGGTTTTGGAGTCAGAAATGACTATGCAGATACCAGAAGGGAGAGAGCGGAGACAGAAATCACACTCAGTGGTTTGGATAGAAGAACATACATACTGCAGAGGGATATGCTCTCTTCATTTTTAATTTTAAAGGTTTACAACCATTTTAGGTTCTGAATATTAGCGAATACTTACAGTTCCTCTAAAATGGATTCTCAGGGTTAAAGGACTTTCCATCAAAGGAGACACATGTAACTATCCAAATTGTCTTGCAGCACACTTTGATTAATGAGTTACCCACAGGAGTTTTGAATTCAGGGGTACCTAATCCTCTTTGTTCCCCACCTGTTCCACCCATGGGATGAAGCAGAACCTGGTCCCTATCTATCACTGCCAAAAGGGTTCCTGCCCCTACTTTGACCTTTTCATCCTGGGCCCTTTGGTGATACATCTTGCTATTTATAGCACATCTGTACCCCAGAATGGTTGCTGAAATCATTTGTCTCAACAAAAGACACAGGCTTTCCCAAGATGGAGTCGGGAGCCCATAGCAGAGGACATAGTAGTCCAATGCTGGCATCCCCCCAGTGCCAGTGCCAAAACATTGGTCACTTACTGCTTCACTGAATCTAACAAAAACCAAGAAGAACATGAGAAGTGACTCAGTGGTACACCAATACTATAGCACTCCCCACACAGAGGCCGCCCACACTACAACTCAGAGGGAATGACATTATTCCATACCCCCCACCACTGTGCGGAGAAGAGCTCAAGCAGCAGTTGAGTGGTGAGATGTCCCCTTAAAAAAAGCTAAATATACAAAAAATTAAACATAAATGAAATGTGAGAGGGGTGCTCCAGGGGAGAGAGGGCAGCTGCCCACCCAACCCGGAGCCAAGCTTTATAAATGCAAAAAAAGGAAAAAATCTTTCACAAATAAGACTGGTCATTTATAATCACTTAAGAATGAATTTTCAAAATTTTACTGAAGCCCAATCATTAAAGAAGTTGTAAACCCTTCTATATACCCAGTGAAGTGGGCTGATACACAGAGATGGAACAAATTCTCCTACATAGGTTGTACCTGTGTATCTGCAGTCTTCTCTCCTCTACATCAGTTCAAAGTGCAGAATTTATACAGCTTGTCTGAGCTTTCAGAAAGCAGGGGGCAGGGAACTGAAGTTACACTTCACAGAGCTCAGTGAGAGCTGATTAGAGAAAATGAACACCCCCCCCCTTTACACAGCACACAGAAACAGAGCCGAGGCTGTCAATCACAGGCTCTCTTCTCTGTCACATTTTTTTCTCTCGGTGTCAGGAGAACTTGCCAGAAATGACTCATGCTGATAGCAGAGAAAAGAGGCAGCAGACATAAGGGCTCATGTACACTGCAGCTGATAAACTCACGTTTAGGAGCTTCTCAGCGTTTTTTTCAGCAGCCCCTGAACTCTCCCTAATGTTTTCCTATGTGTCCATGTACACATCGCCGTTTACAATCGTTTACAGTCAGCTGAGTTTACAGTAATTTTTTTGAACGCAGAAAACTTGCGTTCAGCAGTTGATTTTATCAGCGTTTCAAACACAAAACTTGTAAAAACTGCGTTTAGAGGCATTTGAAACATTTTTTTTAACTCTTCCATTTCCAGATGCTGTCCTGAGCCTTTTTTCATCGAAAAATGCATGAAAAGCGTTTTCCCGGTACTCAAATTGACCTAGCACACCATACTTTGAGGTTTTGCATGAAAAAAAAAAATGTTAGATGCTGCTGCAATAATTTCTGCACAGAAATGAGCTGGAACACATCCAAACACCACAAAAAAACCCCCCAAAAAAACTAATCTCAACAAATACTGCTCTTTCTGCTTCTGCTCTCTCTATTTCTCTCACAATGTCTGAAATAGTTAATTTTGTACTGTTTTTCAGTGCATTCTGGGCATTTTGGAAGGTCTCCTGAGGATATCTTAAAACAACACTTCTAAACGCAAACACAAAAATGCGATATGCAAACGTGGCTAAACAGACGTTTTTTAACCTACGTTTTCCAGCAGTCAGTTTCCATCGTTAAGACGTGTCCCGTGTACATGGGGCCTTAGTGCTCTGGACTGAGACAAGTACATACTACAGGAATATGCTTTGTTCATATTTCATGTCTGAAGTTTACAACCACTTTAACAGTTCTCTCCAAGGGGAACTTGTTTATCCCCTTTGGGATTGAAAATGTATTTATTTGAGTGAAACTTTCATTGGCGCCTTAAAATCCTGTGTTCAAAAGTACTGTAACCAGGGGTGGACTGACCATTTGGAAACTCGGGCACTGCCCGAGGGCCCAGGGTCAGTAGGGGGCCCCATGAGATGCCCCTGGTACCTTTTTCATAGGCTTTTTTGAGTTTGGGCAAGGACACAGGGGCCTCATGATCCCCTATTGCCCAGGGGCCCCATGAGTAGTCAGTCCGCCCCTGACTGTAACTAATTCATTTGCAAATAAGTATCATCAATACACAGCTTTGCAATCTGATTGTACAATTTTCTTTTGAATTCTCAACAACTGTGTAGTGCAATGTCCTGTTCTATTGGATGTAAATTGAATGGAAGCTTTAGGAAGGCTCAAAAACTCTAGATGTTGTTACAGTAAATCTGAACGAGATTGTACAAAATTGTAGCATTTATTTTGCATGATTTCCTAAATAAGATCCACGTTCTACAGAAATAAAGGTTTGTATTGTCTTTTCAGATCTGGATGAATGTCTCCACCGTGAGCTTGGTGCTTGCCCACCATTCCATGATTGTAACAATACAGAGGGTTCCTACAACTGCAAGCTAAACTCTGCCCATCCTACTCCACCGGGACCAGGTAAGGATGTTGGACCTCATCAGGCAGTGGAATGTGTAGTAATCCATAGCAGCCAATCTGGTCTGATCTTCCAACAGTTTAAAATAGTAAAAAAAATAAAGGATAAACTGTGACGATTGCAGTGCATATTAATACCATTATGGGCCTCTGAGCAGAGTAATGCACTGGGGCCCCTACCAGAGAGATAGTGACCTGTGGCGTGTGTAGCATGCCATGGCAAACAGTGGGTGTGGCTAAATTATGCTACATATGGGGAGTAGATTTTTAGCCTGATTAGAAATTTTAGTCTGATTTTTTTTTACAGTTTTTTAAAATAATTTATTTGCAATCTATAAAAATATTTTTTTCCATTTTTTTTTTTTTTAACAATACTGTTGGGGTAGCTTTGTTGAGATATCAGAGGTCTAAACAGACCCTTTTTTCCCCAGTTCCTTTCTGCAGCCTCAGTTGTACTGCAGATGAATGAACAGGAGACAGAAACTCCTGTTCATTCATGAACTGAAGCACAGTTTACTATGTTTCAGTTATGAACAGGGGCGGACTGACCATTTGGAAACTCGGGCACTGCCCGAGGGCCTGGGGTCAGTAGGGGGCCCCATGAGATGCCCCTGTTACCTTTTTCATAGGCTTTTTTGAGTTTGGGCAAGGACACAGGGGCCCCATGATCCCCTATTGCCCGGGAGCCCCATGAGTTGTCAGTCCGCCCCAGGTTATGAATGAACACAGTGAGTGATGGGTACCGATCACTGGATCCTGGATCCAACAACATGTTAAGGGTAGCTGCCTTCAGCCCACCACTACTCATTTCAAGAGCTGCCACCAGGCACCACATGCCCTGATCCCCATACTCACTGCATGGGCTGCCATGGTGGTACAATGTAGTCCCACCAATAAGTGACCTCTAGGTTCCCACTTTCAGTGTCAACTGAACATGTCAAAGCATACTTTACTGTAATTATTTCTCTGAAACTATAAATTGTTTTTTCATTTCAAGGTATCCATGTTGGGCCAAGTCTGTCCCCTCCCAATGGATCTACGAACCACCATGCTGTGTTGCCTCCTAGCACTCCTCCCTGTTGTGAGTAGCATTTTATAACATAAATGGGTAAAGCATTTAACTAAGTAATAAACGTTTTTGAAAGCACACTTATCATTTCAAAGCTGTACTCCGGTCAAACTGCTAAATGAACAAGTAAGATACACATAAAGGGATCTGCTGGTCTCTTCCAGGCATTTGGAAGGTGGAAAAAACTGGAGCTGTACCTGTCATATGTGATGGGTTTTTGCAAATGCCACCAGCTTCTTACACCCAGCGGTATTTATGAGAATGCACGTAAATGTGCCACACATGCACCGCAAAGTCGCAGCTTAGTGACCCATTGTCTTCTGGGATAGCTGTGATATAGCAAGTGCAGGAGACAGCAGGGCCCAGGTCTAGGCTGAGAAAGTGGAAGTGCTGGTTTTCAGCATAAAAAGCAACTGATGAGTACAATTAGAAATCATTTAATTAGCATTTGTGCAAAAGGGACAGAATAAGAAACTGTTGCTTGTTTGAGTTTAGTTCCACTGTAGGGATATATTCCTGAATACAGATCTGCATTAAAGAATATGCAAACCCAACATTTCATATTCCCGATATGTGAGTGCTGTACCATGTACTTGTATGAAATACTGTCCTGTTCTCTTTGTGTTGCTTCCTTTGTGTGAATTTCCCGGTCTTCCTGCCAGTCTCTCTGCTTTCCTATTAAAAACTGACCACATTAGGCAGGAGAGCACAGTGTGGTCAGCTCTCTAGCCCTCCTCCAATGATCAGGCTTGTCCTGACATGCCCCCCTGCACAGCCAATCACTGGGAAGACCATTGTACTGCTGTTTCTACATATACATATATATATATACACACACATATATAAACATATACATATATACACACATACACATATATATACACATACACACACACATACACATACTACATGTTGAAATGCGTTTTTTATATATTACAAAATATATGAAAAATATTTTTACAAATATATTTTTTGAAAATAGATTCTTCAGAATTTTTTTAATATATAAAAAAGTCAATATATTTTTACATATATTTGTAAATTCATTGCAAAAATTTAGATAAAATGTATTTTTAAAGACATACAGTATATCTGAAAATGTGTTTTGTAAAAAAAATGCATTTCAACATACAGTATATATATATTTATTGAAATATATTTTGAAATACTCTAACCCAACACAAGCTAATAATCCAGAAATCATGACATCTAGAAATCTGTGAAGAAGCAATTGAGATCAATATGAATGTTTAACCCTTGTGGTCTAAGGGTATCTAGGTTTATTACAATAAAATTGTAGTATTTCAAATATATGTCAATATATTTGGGAAGAATATTTTTAAAATATATTTCAAATATAATTTTCTTCCATGTGGGTTAATGGCCAGTCCTTTGGATTGCAGACTCTGATTCTTTGCACTCTTTTCTTTTTCATTACAGACTGCTCCACCTTTCTCAATCACAGCGTCAGTAATGTAACTACCAGCGGATTTCACATTAAGTGGAGTGCTAACTGTCCTGACAACCACATTTATAACATACAGATAACATCTTCAAAGGGAATTCACAGGAGTGACAACGTATCCGGAACATCTCTGAATATAAGTGGACTGAATTATGGGGAACTCTACACTGTGCTGGTCACACTCCACACCTGTTCCGGAGAGACACAGTCATGGGAAGAGAAGGTGAAAACAGGTAAGGCCCCTTTCACACGGGGCAGATCCGTTTAGCGGATCCGCTTGCTCAGGAGGGGATCTCTCTGCTGATCCCTGTTGAGCAAGCGGATGACAGCTCTGCGTCCGCTCCGCTGCTGCAGAGCAGACACAGAGCTGCTCGCTCTCCTCAATGGCCGGTCAGATGAAAACGGACTACCTGTCCGTTTTAATCCGACCCGATCTGATGGACGGAAGGGGAATTGGGTCCCCATCTATTCCTTTTTGGCGGATCGGATGTTGGTGGGTGTAAACGGACACATGTCTGTTTTTCTCAGACTCGATCTGGTGGACAGAAGGGGAATTGGATCTCCATCCTTCCCTTTTTGGTGGATCGAATCAGATGTTGGCGGGTGTACACGAACACATGTCCTTTTTATACCCGTCGGTCCATAGACGAGAATGGAGGTTTCGATTGGGTCAACCTGAAAAAAGGGCAGGCGGACCTGATTGGAACGTCCACGTGAAAGAGCCCTAAGTTGTATCATGCATGTGATTTTTATCATATCATTTTTGCATTGCATTGGTAGCGTTGGTACTCTTCTGTGCCAGTCATTTTAAAGGATAAGTTCACCTTTGGCAACATGTTACATGTCCCAGTCGTATTTAGAGTGGAACATGTAACATGTTCCAGCTCCTACCGCCTCGTCCCCCGATTCACCCTCAGTGTTACAGCGGGCGGGCAATCTTCTCCCCTCATCTGCTGCCAGAATTCATTTTCTGTAAATGAATGAACTACATGTACCATCAGCCACTGTGGCAGATGGCTTGTAGTTCTGAATGAACTCTGAGGGCACTGATGAGCGAGCTCATGGTTCATTCACAAGCTTTGCATCTTTCAAACTGACAGCAGGTATGGAGGTACAGGCTGAAAGCTGCAGGGCTTGTGTGCAGAAGCCTGACATTGCACCTTTGATCCTCTGATCACGGGCGCAATGCCTTCCAGGAAAAAATAATAAATGCACAGTAATTGAACATATCCTTTAGGGCAGGGGTCTCCAAATTGCAGCCCACGGGCTAGATGTGGCCCTTTGCTTGCATTTATCTGGGTCTTGGGGCACTTTTCCTTCCATTGACATGAAGCACTATTCCTTCCACAGACACAAACGATGGGGCACTATTCTTCCCACTGACATCAATGATGGGATGCTCTTCCTCCCACTGACACCAATGATGGGGCACTGTCCCTCCCTCTGACACCTGTGATGGGGTGCTGTTCCTCCCGCTGACACCAGCGACGGGACGCTGTCCCTCCCACAGACCCCAACGGCAGGGCACTGTTCCTCCCACTGACACCAGCGACGGGGCAATGTTCCTCCCACTGACACCAGTGACGGGGCACTGTTCCTCCCACTGGTACCAGAAATGGGGAACTAAATATCCCACTGACACCAACGATGGGGCACTGTTCCTCCCATTGACACCAGCGACAGCGTACTGTTCTTCCCACTGACACCAGTGACGGGGCACTGTTCCTCCCACTGACACCAGCGACGGGGCACTGTTCCTCCCACTGACACCAGCGACGGGGCACTGTTCCTCCCACTGACAGCAGCGATGGGGCACTGTTCCTCCCACTGACAGCAGCGATGGGGCACTGTTCCTCCCACTGACAGCAGCGATGGGGCACTGTTCCTCCCACTGACAGCAGCGATGGGGCACTGTTCCTCCCACTGACAGCAGCGATGGGGCACTGTTCCTCCCACTGACAGCAGCGATGGGGCACTGTTCCTCCCACTGACAGCAGCGATGGGGCACTGTTCCTCCCACTGACAGCAGCGATGGGGCACTGTTCCTCCCACTGACAGCAGCGATGGGGCACTGTTCCTCCCACTGACAGCAGCGATGGGGCACTGTTCCTCCCACTGACAGCAGCGATGGGGCACTGTTCCTCCCACTGACAGCAGCGATGGGGCACTGTTCCTCCCACTGACAGCAGCGATGGGGCACTGTTCCTCCCACTGACAGCAGCGATGGGGCACTGTTCCTCCCACTGACAGCAGCGATGCGGCACTGTTCCTCCCACTGACAGCAGCGATGGGGCACTGTTCCTCCCACTGACAGCAGCGATGGGGCACTGTTCCTCCCACTGACAGCAGCGATGGGGCACTGTTCCTCCCACTGACAGCAGCGATGGGGCACTGTTCCTCCCACTGACAGCAGCGATGGGGCACTGTTCCTCCCACTGACAATAATCCGACCCCCCCTAAAGTTTGAAGGGCAGTAAACTGGTCCTTTATTATAGTTTGGAGGCCCTTGCTTTAGGAGCTCGCTCACCCCAGCTGCATTAGGTTACAATGCAAGAACCAGACAATTTAATTTGCCTTATGTTCTAGGGCAGGAGTAGGTAACCTGCGGCTCTCTAGCTGTTGTGGAACTACATTTCCCATGAGACATTGCAACATTACAAAACTGACAGTTACAGCTATGACTTGCAGAGGCATGATGGAACTTGTAGTCCTGCAACAGCTGGAGAGCCGCAGGTTGCCTACCCCTGTTCTAGGGCTTCAGTTGACACCAATGAGCTGCATTGCTGTGTGCAGAGAAAAGGAGGACGAGTTGCATTTTTGTTCCAGCATGCTGTAATGCATCCTCACGTGCTGCGATGCATAACAATTACATACAACAGTGATAAAATCAAGCACTGCAAAGTGCTTCACAGCCAATTGTGGGTATGGATATTTTTGCAGTTATATTGGTCCAGTTTGGAAAAATGTAATATGCATTTACCATGCCAGTAGGATCCCATGTAGGCAGAGAATCACCACCAGTAGCCTCCACTACCCCAGTGATTGCCGCTGTCTTCTGGGTTCAGTGCTGAGCGGCTGCCCTGCTGCATAGTAACCACAGGGGGTTGCCCACTCACACGCACATTTATAGAATGCTCTGCATTTTTCTTAATGAATGTAAGGTATTGTCTGATTGGAGGAGGTGGAAAGTTGGGGTGTTGACATCATAATCTTCCCTCTGTTCCAGTCAGAGAATGCTTTTCATTTATTGAGAGATACGCAAGGTATTCTCTAATTGGATGAGGTGGAGCAACAGGGCAGTAACGTCATGATCTCCCCCTGCTCAGAGAATGCTTTGCATTTATTGAGAAATATGCAAGGTATTATCTCATTGGATGCAGTGGAGAGTCAAGGCAGTGATGTCATGATCTTTCCCTGCTCTAATCAGAGAATGCCTTGCATTTATTGAGAAATATGCAAGGTATTATCTCAGTGGATGCGGTGGAGAGTCAACGCAGTGATGTCATGATCTCTCCCTGCTCCAATCAGAGAATGCCTTGCATTTATTGAGAAATATGCAAGGTATTTGCTGATTGGATGAGATGGAGTCAGGGCAGTGATGTCTCCCCCTGCTCCAATCAGAAAATGACTTGCGTTTATTGAAACATATGCAAGGTATTTGCTGATTGGATGAGGTGGAGAATCAGGGCAGTGATGTCATCATCTCCCCCTGCTCCAATCATAAAATGCCTTGTGTTTATTGAGAAATATGGAAGCTATTGTCTGATTGCAGGCGTAGGAGAGTTGGGGTAGTGACATCATTACCTCCCCCTAGTCCAATCAGAGAACACCTTGAATTTAATGAGAAATATGCAAGACGTTCTGTAATCACACCCATGCTGAGATGATGACCTGTGGTTTTTATGCAACAGGACAGCCACTCACCACAGAATCTGAAAGATAACGGCAATAACTGTAGCAGCAGAGACTGCTAGGCTGATTATCTGCTTCTGTGGGGATCCCACAGATATGAAATATACATACATACATTGTACAGGCTGTACCAAAGGAAACTAGGCTATAAAAATCCATGCATTGAATTCATCTTTAACAATGCATCAAAGCACAGAGCAGCACAACAAATGTCAGAGTGCATGCACCTGTTGGTGGGAATGAGCCCTTAACTGGTTCTGCACCGCCCTATAGCAGAAATACTGCTACAGGGCGGCTCGGGTGCACACAATCACGTGTGTATATATATGTGATTTTGCAGTTCCGCCATTTGCGGCCTCTCTGTCCCGGGTTCCGGCTGGTAATTACTCACCGGCACCCAGTATCTCCAATGGAGGAGAGACGTATGTATAAACAGGCACAGATCTCTCCCCTGTCAGCTCCTGCACACTGCATAGCAGAGCCACACAAAGCAGTGTGCTTACAGTGAAACACACACAGCCCACTTAGTAAAAGAGCACACAGTTAACCCTTTGATTGCCCCTTCCTGCCCAGTACCATTAGTACAGTGTCCGTGCTTTTTATTAGCACTGATCACTGTATTGGTGTCACTGGGGATGTCAGTGACACCAAATGAGTTCCCCCCAGTGTCAGAATGCCTGCTGCAGTCCCACTATAAATCGCTGACCGCCACCATTACTAGTAGAAGAAAAAAAAAATTCCAGTATCTATATTCTTTGTGAACGCTATAACTTTCACGTAAACCAATTAATTTACACGTATTCTGATTTTTTTTTTAGCAAAGACATGGAGCAGAATACATTTTGGCCTAAATTTATGATGAAATTTGATTTTTAAAATTTTTTATCTGGACGTTTAATAGCAAAAAGTGAAAAATAAATTTTTTTGCTCAAAATTGTTGTTTTTTAC
This sequence comes from Staurois parvus, assembly GCF_062004578.1. NCBI lineage: Eukaryota > Metazoa > Chordata > Amphibia > Anura > Ranidae > Staurois > Staurois parvus. The sequence continues at coordinate 518,068 of NW_028318370.1, forward strand.
TCAAAAACCCCAAAACGCACAAGTCATGAAATACCACCGAAAGACAGCTCCAATTGTGGGGAAAAAGGATGTAAATTTAATTTGGGTGCAATGTTGCATGACCGTGCAATTGTCAGTTAAAGTAATGCAGTGCCGTATCCAGGGGCGGACTGACCATCTGGAAACTCGGGCACTGCCTGAGGGCCTGGGGTCAGTAGGGGGCCCCATGAGATGCCCCTGGTACCTTTTTCATAGGCTTTTTGGAGTTTGGGCAAGGACACAGGGGCCCCATGATCCCCTATTGCCTGGGGGCCCCATGAGTTGTCAGTCCGCCCCTGGCCATATCACAAACAATGGCCTGGTCAGTCAGGAGGGGGGGTAAATCTTCTGGGGGGCAAGTGGTTAATGGCAATCCCACGCAGTTGTATTGCAGGGCATTCAAATACACACACGTAGTGATGATTTACTTCCACTAGATGTCAGTACAATACTTCCTGACCTCTCCCTAGTCCTGCCTGTAGTAGATGCAAGAAGAGCAGTAGTAGTGGAGCAGATAGGGGTCCTGAACTTTTGGAATTTAGCAAGAAATGGGGGAACTCCAGGCAAAACACGAAATTCTGTAACAAATGGGCCAATGTGAATATTTATTACCTTTGCCAGTTTTATGTTTTTTTGGATGCCACTTTTTTCTTTTTGCCACAACTTTGCTTGCTCCAAGTCTGCGAGAAATTTGTTGGCAATCGTGTTTTGAAAAAGTTGTGTATATATATATAAAAAAAAAGGGATATAAAAGAAGATAAAAGAAAGATTAAAAAAAAAGATCCCCCCCAGAAAGAAGAGGTTGTACAAACTGTCCCCTGTAGTGATTATTATCTGCTGTATCTGAATTGCTTTTGCTGAAAATTACAGATGGACAAATACTGAACGGAACTCTGAAGATCCAAAACTGGAACCTCACGGAAAACCTGCAGGATCCGACTTCTCCAGATTATGCTAAGTTTGAGAAGACATTCATCTCAGAGGTAGGATCTTACCCTTGTCATGATCACCCATTCACAGCACAGAGGTGTCCCCCATTGGGAAACTTGATCCTGAATCCTGCTGTGTACCAGATACAGAGAAGGTAGACACCACCCCTGGAAAAGGTCGAAGACGCAGGGAGTTGACCTCAAAGTAGAAAGTATTATTTTATTAACCCTATGCAGATTTCAGTGCGTTTTCCAGTTTTCAGAAACGCACTACAGTCCATTTAACATGATTTCCTATGGATGCAGTTCACATCTGTGTGCTTTGAGCTGGCGCATTTTTGGAAAGGGTCAGGGACTTTTTTCCCTCAGCAGATTGCGTTTTGCATGTAAAAGACTTTAACCAGTTGCCCTATAGCAGAAATATAGCTACAGGGAAGCAGGGCTCCGCAAAGTCACGTATACAGGGGCGGACTGACCATTTGGAAACTCGGGCACTGCCCGAGGGCCCGGGGTCAGTAGGGGGCCCCATGAGATACCCCTTGTACCCTTTTCATAGGCTTTTTTGAGTTTGGGCAAGGACACAGGGGCCCCATGAACCCCTATTGCCCGGGGGCTCCATGAGTTGTCTGTCCACCCCTGCACGTATATATACGTGATTTGCATTTCTGGGTAGGGGGGCACGCGCACTGCCCTACCCGTGCCGCCATTGATGTCAATCACCTGGTCCTTGCCGGAGATTCTCTGCCGGCTCCCAGCGATGGTCGAGTAACAGTGACAGGGGAGAGACCTGTGTGTAAACAACACTCCTGCCAGCAAGAACATGCTGCTGTGCATTTGTCTGCACAGTAGAGAAATACACAGCAGCATGTTTCCCTAGTAAAACACAGCACACAGTTAACCCTTTAATCAACCAACTGTTAACCCCTTCCTGCCCAGTGCCATTAGTACAGTGTCAGTGCTTTTTATTAGCTCTGATGTCAGTGGCAGTTAGTCAGTTAGTACAGTGTCAGAATACCGCTGCAGTCTCGCTATAAGTCACTGATTGCTGCCATTACTAGTATAAAAAAAAAATCCAGTATATTTACCGCCATTTGTAGACGCTATAACTTTCACATTTTTAGTGTTTAGTTTTTTTTTCAAAATTGTCAGTCTTTTTTTTGTTTATAGGGCAAAAAATAAAAAACACACACACACCGAAAGAAAGCTCTATTTGTGGGGGAAAAAAAAGGACATAAATTTAATTTGGGTGCAGCATTGCATGACTGCGCAATTGTCAGTTAAAGTAACGCAGCACCATTTCGCAAAAAATGGCCTGGTCAGGAAGGGGGGTATCCCCTGGAGGGCGAGTGGTTAATGAATCTGCGCCAAAAACACAAGTGCTGCATTTTTTTATGCCTTTTTGCAGGTTTTTTTTTTTTTTGCTAATTCATGCAGAGTGACTTTGATGCGACTTTACACTCTTTGGCCCTCAAGTAGCATCAAAATCGCATCAAAGTAGTGCGGGAACCTTTATGTCTAAAGTCGCATTGTTTTTTGCTAATAGGAAAGTATGACATTTCTGTTTATGTAGGGCAGCTTTGACAAGACTTTGATGCAAAAATTAATCATGGGAAGACATGTTTAATTTTTGACTGCCAGAGAGTGTAAAGTTCAGGGGCGGACTGACCATTTGGAAACTCAGGCACTGCCCGAGGGCCCGGGGTCCGTATGGGGCCCCATGAGATGCCCCTGGTAGCTTTTTCATAGGCTTTTTTGAGTTTGGGCAAGGACACAGGGGCCCCATGATCCCCTATCACCAGGGGGCCCCATGAGTTGTCAGTCCGCCCCTGGCTGTATCTGAATTACTTTTGCTGAAAATTACAGATGGACAAATACTGAACGGAACTCTGAAGATCCAAAACTGGAACCTCACGGAAAACCTGCAGGTTTTTACTTACTGTAATTTTCCTTTCTTTGCAGTAGTATGCTGCCATGTTGATACCAGGAAAATTGTATTACATACCAGGGGCGGACTGAACATTTGGAAACTCAGGCACTGCCCGAGGGTCCGGGGTCAATAGGGGGCCCCATGAGATGCCCCTGGTACCTTTTTCATAGGCTTTTTTGAGTTTGGGCAAGGACACAGGGGCCCCAGGATCCCCATGAGTTGTCAGTCTGCCCCTGGTAAAGTCGCATCAAAGTCGCACTATATGAACAAAACTGTCATACTTTCCAGTTAGCTAAAAAACTCCATCAAAACGAATGTTCAAAAATGCAAACCTCACCACAAAATGCGATGCAAAAACACATTAACCGCAATCTGCGTAGATGATAACCCAGCCTTAATACTTAGAACAGACTTCCACTTCGTCTACGTTCACACCTATGCGTTTTCCGTTGTGTTTTGCAGAAATGCGCAGCAGTCCATTTACCAATTTTTTCCTATGGGACAAGTTCACATCTCTGCGTTTTCACCCGGTGCGTTTTTTGGAAAGGCTCAGACTTTTTTTAAAACACAAATCGTTGAGTTTTTGGTTCTATAGACTTCAATGGAGATACTGCAGAAAAGCATGTAGTGTGTTTTTAATGTGTTTTTGATGGCTTTTGCGTTTTAATCTGCCCAGCAAAAAGTTGGAAAAAACGCAAAACCCATAAAAAACTTGGCAAAAACGCATGTGCAAAACCGCCAAAAGCACTAGAGAAATGAATCAAACGCAAACTTCATAAGTGTGAACCTAGCCTTCTGTCAGATTGTCTGTGTCTCCATTTGGGAGATACGTCCCTCTATCTGTACCGATGACTGTTGTGAGGAAAAATCAAAATTAGAGTTAGGGCTCATTCAGACGTTGCCTCTGAAAAGCGACCCACAGTGGCATTTGACAGGTGGTAAGGAGGCAATGGGCTTAAATTACTAAAACTGCAGAATGCAAACTCTGGTGCAGCTGTGCATGGCAGCCAATCAGCTTCTAACTTCAGCTTGTTCAGTTATGCTTTAACCATAAATCCTGGAAGCTGATTGGTTTCTATGCAGAGCTGCACCAGATTTTGCATTCTCCAGTTTTAGAACATAACCCCCACTATGTCACTTCCTCCTTACCGCCTTTTTTAACCCTGAAAATGGCAACCCACCTCCAATTCACAGGGTTACAGAGCAGTTGCCCCATTCACTGCATTGATTCGCATCCAGCGGCGTACCACCCATCAGATGCGACATGTTTCATTTTTGCTGCAGTCGGAAGCTGCGGCATTTTCCCTCGAGGAGCTATACAGTATCTCTCTGTTCACGTGGGAGGTTGGGAGCAGTAAGGCTTTGTTCAGACGGGCGCTGGCACCTGTACTGCATGCAGGCTGTCTTGGTTTACATTCCCCCTTAGCTGCATGCAGGCAACCTATAGCGGTGGATAGAGATGTAAAATTTCTGGAAATTTTTGAAGCCATGTGAAAAAAAAACATTTCTTTCCCTGTTTTATTCTGGAAAAAAATGGACATTTTCAGAAAATTTTTTAAAAAATTCAGTGTGGAGTAGTTTTAGAAATTGTAAGTCATTTGGTGTAAAAAAGAAGTATTATGCTTGAAATTATTCAGTAAATAAACTAAACTTGCTTTTAAAATCTTATTTTTTTTATTACAAATGGAACAAGGACTGTATATGTTAAGAACATTAGAACAGGTGACATTAGAACAGGTGACCAATCCCCTTTCCCACAAAAGCAACAAATAAGCAATTGTAGTACCCTCCTAGCTTAGCTAGGGGGAGCTAGTGTTTAATTGTTAGTGAGGAGGGCTGAGTAGCAGCCTGGGTCTAATAGCCAGAAGGTCAATCTGCCATCAGGAGCTGAGAGGCTCTGCAGGCTGACCCCTCTAGAATTTCCCCCTGATCTAGGGCTTTGGAGGAAGGCTCTAGAGGCAGTGGGTGGATCTGAAGAGTGGCTGGCTTCACTGTTGAGGGGTCCTATCCAATCCCCAACAGAAGGCTGGGCAAGGGGCTGGACACCCTTAATAGTGTTGGAACCTGCTCCGCTGCAAGTGAGTTCAGGTGGAAGACAGAGAAGGATGTGAGGCTGAAGGAAGGAAGTTGTGAGGAGGCCCAATGGGATAGGGCCTACCTGCAGGCCCAGAGCTCTCCAGAGCAAGGACCACCTGTATGGCAGGGAAGGAGCGGCCCAGCTGATAGGCCTGGTAGCAGCCACCAATCCACAAGTGGTACAGGAGAGTGAGTACCCCTGCACCCAATGGGCAGATAGGGGAAGGAGCACTCTGGTTGGGAAACCAGATTAGCCACCTGCCAGTGACTGTTCATCTCTTAAAGGGCCAGGAACTGGATCCCCTGTTCAGGGATACCTCCAGATTTCTGGGTGAAGAGGATAAGCTCATCTAGGGTCTGGGGTGGTAAACTAAGGAGATGCTGGCTACATCTACAATGGAGACTGTGATGTAGAGAAGGCTTGTAAATAGTTACAGGAAGTTGTCCTCAGTTTATCACTTTCCTTGGGCATCCTGTACACACCTAACCCTACCCCAGTTCAAATCCCCTAAATAAAAAATCCCCTAAATAAAACAACAAAATCCAAGCTCAAGGACTGATCTCTGACTCTGGATGCAAGCTTTTGTGAAGATGTGTGATGTCTGCCTGTGCAGGACTATAGGGGGACCCAAATCTTCTAGCGTCTCAAAAATAATCAGATTTGCCCTTTAGCACCAATAGTAGAAATGTTTCTGGAGGAACTCTGGAGGGAAAATATACTTGCACTTTCATTCTGGTCCTCATCATTTTATTGCACAAAGTATTGTTTAATATCTTTCGGGCATCTCTGGCATGCCTAGATATGTTCTGTCATTTTTGTAGCATTTGGAAAAGAATATTTCTTCTCTCAGTATTTGCAAATTCTGGCCATATCTTACAATCTGACCATACAAGCTTTGTACAACTTTAGACTTACCAAAACTATGTGTAGCACTATGTGTAGCACTACCCCCTTAGGGGTTGCTGAAGATTTGGGTCCCACTATAGTCCTGCATAGCCAGGCAACACACATTTTTTCACAGACTTGCATTCTGGAGATAGTAAACAGTCCTTGAGCTTTTTGTTTTATTAGGGGTATTGAACTTGGATGGGCTTGAGGGGTGTATGGGATGCCCAAGGGAACTGCAACTAAGGACATTTACTTAGCAATTATGTACAAGTCTCTTTACAGCAAAAAGGGTTTTCTTCATGGAGAGCTCTCCAGATTCTCCTGATGTATCACCCCAGCTGTACTGGGTGAATACCTGGGCAAGGGGACCCAGACTCTGTCTCCTCAGATTGAACAGTCCCAGATGGGGGCTAATCAGGTTTCCCACGGAATGCCCTCTCCCCTTATCCGGCCCAAGGGGTGTAAGAGTACTCACTCTTCCTCTCCTATGAGCTTGTTGGGTTGGTGGCTGCCTTCAGGCCTTCTGCTGAGTTGGCTCCTTCCCTGCTGCACAGGTGGTCCTTGTAGCAAACTTGCTCATCAGAGTTGGACGCGGAGTTCCCCTTTCTCTTTTCTTTTTAGTGGAAGTATTCCTCAGCCCTTATTCCCTACCCCCTCCCTTCCTGAGAGGCAAACGTTATCTCCTGAGTGACAGATGGTGGGGGGTCAACACAGGTGAAGGCATCCCTGGTTTGGTGCCAGCAGTCTGCGGAAAGTGTAACCTTTTTTCACCCATCATAAAACAGATAAGGCAGCCTCTCCCCGGACATGAAAGAAGTTGAAACCTCATAAAACTGACCAGCAGTTAATTGAACATTCCTCAGGTCAGCTGTCACCTATGTTTCATATCATGGAGTATGAAGCTGTTAGTTTTAATTGAGAGTCCACTGACCTCCTGCCCAAAATATTGTATTGGGCAGACTCAGAGCCACCCCCCCCCCCCTGCAGGGGGATTTTTAAAAAAGGACAGGCTGCAAGCCTGAAAGCTACGTTTTAAGACACACATCTTCTGAGTTTAACATCGTAACAGAGGAGATCAAAGACCCTTCCTGCTCTGCACTTGGATCTGCTTACAAACCAAGGCATATTGGCAAGTAACTTAACTCTTTAATTTCCTTCCTATTATCTCTTTGCTGTACCTTTTATATGCATATATATATATATATAGTTACATTTTCTTTGTAAATATTTTATTGCACCTGTTTAACACTTTCAGAAAGATTTTTTACTAAAAGAGTCAAACTGTTTCTAAGCGCTTACTTGCAATTCACGAATTCCTGCCTTTGAAGAGACGCTACTGTGTTTGTTTAATCCTCTGCCCAATCGGCCTGCGGTGACCATATTAGACAGGCGACTTTTCAATCATTATAGTGTATATTTGATAATGGGAGTTTCCCAGTCTCCGACAAAAGTGGTGGTGGCAGTAGAGGGTTAGTTGCATAATTAACCCAACCCAGTAACAAGTGCATTCAGGCTGCAGGCACCGATTGTAGCCCATTAGCTGGACAATCGCTGTGCAGGGTGCAGCTGGGTGGGGCCTTGATACGCGCGTCACACCGCGGTTTTAGATCAGCCGGTCCTTCGGTCACGAGTTGGTGAGAAGGTCCGGGGTCTGACGTGACGTATTACTGTTAGTCGCGGTCGTGCGATTGTCGCATGTTGGTGGCGGCGACCATGCGATCATGACAGTCCTCTCTCAGGGGATTGCTGAGGTTGAGAGATCCTCTTTTCCAGCCTCAGCCTGGAAGTATGGCCTTTCCCACTGGGTCCCTTCCCAGACTCCTGCATTCCAACCTCTCACTCCATCTTCCACCCGAACTCTCCTGATGCTGAGCAGGATCTGTCACACTTAAAGGCTGCCAAGCCTCCTTAAGTGTTAAGTGTTCAGGCTAGCCCCTTCTCACCCCAACCCACTGAGTTCAAGAGACTTCTCCAAGCCTCTAGATCAGAGGGAGGTATCAGGGAACAGATCTGCAGAACCCTCGGCCCTGACCTAAATTGACTTGCTGACTCATGCCCAGGCTGCTATTCAGCCTTTCTCACTAAATAAACTATCTAGAGGGGCACTACATACTGTATGTAATATGAGCACCTACCTAATCTGTGCCATCAATTCATATCCAACCAGGCAAGTTTAGCAATACATATTTTATGGTAGATCTAAAGGAGATTGTACGATCAGATTGTGTAGAGTGTGTGTTCATCTAAAAACAATGGCACAAATATCACACTTTCTTCTTGTTCTCTGTGTCTTCCTCTTTTTTAGATAAAGCAGTCCCTTTCCGGTGACATCCCCCCAGAGCAGATATCGGTGCAGATCCTGTCCCTGAGTCCCGGGAGTATTGTTGCCAATTTCCTAATTGTCATCAATGGCACACAGAATTATATCAATGTCACCTTGTCCTCCTTGTCCGCCATCAACGAAAGCTCCGTGTTTAAGGTCGATCCGAAGTCTGTTAAAATCGCAGGTAACCGTAACTGCAAGAAGAGCGCCATATTTCTTTGAGTAAATCAGCCAATCAAATTAGGACTTAATTGAAAGTGTTTTGCATATACAAATGTATTATGTAAAGTTTTATTATCCATAAACCCAGCCACTAAAACCTCCTGTGTCAAGATCACTTCAAAAGATGTATTTTATCTATTCCAATCTGCAGTAGACGTGCAATTCAAAATTCGGACAAAATTTTCATTTTTCGGAGATTCGGATGTATTTGAATTTCTGAATTACAATAGTAATGAGATTAAACAAATCCAAAATAATGTAACAAAATTTAGTCTGAAATTTGAATCTACTTTGAATTGAAATAGAAAACAAATTCAAAGTTTAAACATATTGCTGACTGTGACGGGAGTGACTTTGGGTGGGGGCCCCATGGAACCCATCTCACTTTGGAGAGGTGGGGAGACCCCTGTCTCAGCTCCCCATATCCCTCTTGTGTGTAAGTCATCCTGTGCCTGTTAGGGGTGCAGGGTGAAATGTCCTGATATTGTGTAGACATGTATAGGTGGGGGTGTCAGGAATGGACTGGCCAGCAATAGTGGGATTCGCCTGCCTTATGAGCTGCAGTACCAGGGCTGGCCAGCGGGTGCTCCCAGCAATCAGAGACTCAACTTTGCAGCCAGTCAAACACCTGGAACTAATTATACTGGTGTATTTAAGAGACATTCAGACCTGCAGACTCTGCCTTGGTGTTGTTTCTCCTGGGCCCTGTTCCTGTTCCTGTCTGATTCTCTGCTGACCCTGCTCTGATCCCTGGCTTGTCTGACCATTCTCCTGCTCCTGATCCCTGGCTTGTCTGACCATTCTCCTCTGCCTGACCCTCTGTACCACGCTGCCCGCTACCTGCTGAACCTGGCTTGTGACCCCGACCATTCTCCGCTTGCTCCCCCTGTACCTACCTGCCCGATTGATATTGACCCGGCCTGCCTGACGACGCTTGCATTGTATGTACTGTTATCTGTGGGTGGTTGGTTTGGTTTGTTTGCACTGTGTTATGTTTTAGTATTGCACTGTGTTTATGTTTGTATTGTTAGTGTTAATAAATTACATCGTTTATAACATATCTGAAGTCTGCGTTTCCCTGCGTCAGTCACACACCTCTGGTCATACCCGGGAGCCCTGACATTACACCAAGGCCAATCCTGACCAGAAGTGGCTGCACAGGGAAGCCATCTTGGTTTGTCGATGGGAAGGATGGATCTGGATGAGGTTGAGTATTTATATCTGCTAGTGTTTGATGACAGGGAGTATGCTTATCAGACTCTGAAGGAGTATCCCCGGGATGAACTGCTAGAATGTATACGGCTCGCTCATGTTCTAGTAGATCAGGGCACAGAATTCTCTGAGGTGCAGCCATTGATTCAGGTTTGTGCTGAGTTGGTTTCATCTGGAACCCCCAATGCAGGGATGAATTTTTGCCACCATTTAGTGCAGACCAGGTAGAGTCCCTGGTGTGGTTATTAGAGGATGATGTGGGTTACTTTCTGGAGCGTTATTCTGCATGTTGACCACAGATACTAAGAGATTGTATAAACGCAGTGCAGTCTTTGGTCAGACAGGCTTTGTGTAAGCTCAGCTTTGTTCAACCCATACTGCAGACATGGACAGATTTGTTACACCCAGCCTCAGTCAGCTTACAAAAACCCAGTCCTGCTTCTAACTCTACTCCTGTATTCCCACCAGCTCCTCCAGTTACAGCCCAGTATACTTGGCTATCTACCGCATGTCAGTACCCTGTTCCCACTCGCTGCACCTATCCTGCCTTTAACCCTGTAAAAAAGCCCTCTGTAGCAACTGCTCCCTCCTCTGTCCCATCCTCCAGCTCTTCTCTGTCTCCAGCTGCTCCATTCGTTTGCAGACCTGCGTTTACTTGCAGTGCTCCAGTAGTTAAAACCAGAAAAAAGCGAAAATTCTTTCCAACCAATACCATCCTGCCAGTATCCAAACCGGTCAGCCTGCCGTCCGAGAACCTGCCTTCCGTGGTTCAGCCTGGTGGCTCGGCACCCGCACTTCAGCCTGAGGTCTGTACCCGGCCTGATGCCTCTACTCAGCCTGATGCCTCTACTCAGCCTGATGCCTCTACTCAGCCTGAAGCCTCTACTCAGCCTGAAGCCTCTACTCAGCCTGAAGCCTCTACTCAGCCTGAAGCCTCTACTCAGCCTGATGCCTCTACTCAGCCTGATGCCTCTACTCAGCCTGATGCCTCTACTCAGCCTGATGCCTCTACGCCCGCTGTCGAGCCAGACAATCCGGTACCTGATGACCCGGTGCCCGCTGTCGAGCCAATTGAGTCAGAGTCCACTGTCGTGCCTGGTGATTCGGTGCCCGCAGTCTTGCCAGACGACTCGGTGCCCGCAGTCTTGCCAGACGACTCGGTGCCCGCAGTCTTGCCAGACGACTCGGTGCCCGCAGTCTTGCCAGACGACTCGGTGCCCGTCGCCCCGCCGGGGGGCCCGGCGCCCTGCCGGGGGGCCCGGCGCCCGTCGCCCCGCCGGAGGGCCCGGCGCCCGTCGCTTCGCCTGGTAATCCGATGTGCCTCTGCCCGGAGTCCAGCCCGGAGTCCTGCCCGGTGTGCCAGTCTTTGATATCCCGCCAGTTACCAGACCCGGGCGGTGGAACATTTTGCCCAGCTAGGACTGTTTGGAGCGTCCTGAGGCCGCTCCTTGAGGGGGGGGGTACTGTCAGGAATGGACTGGTTAGCAAGAGTGGGACTTGCCTGCCTTATGAGCTGCAGTACCAGGGCTGGCCAGCGGGTGCTCCCAGCAATCAGAGACTCAACCTTGCAGCCAGTCAAACACCTGGAACTAATTATACTGGTGTATTTAAGGGACATTCAGACCTGCAGACTCTGCATTGGTGTTGTGTTTCTCCTGGGCCCTGTTTCCTGTTCCTGTTCCTGTCTGATTCTCTGCTGACCCTGCTCTGATCCCTGGCTTGTCTGACCATTCTCCTGCTCCTGATCCCTGGCTTGTCTGACCATTCTCCTCTGCCTGACCCTCTGTACCACGCTGCCCGCTACCTGCTGAACCTGGCTTGTGACCCTGACCATTCTCCGCTTGCTCCCCCTGTACCTACCTGGCCGATTGATATTGACCCGGCCTGCCTGACGACGCTTGCATTGTATGTACTGTTATCTGTGGGTGGTTGGTTTGGTTTGTTTGCACTGTGTTATGTTTTAGTATTGCACTGCGTTTATGTTTGTATTGTTAGTGTTAATAAATTACATCGTTTATAACATATCTGAAGTCTGCGTTTCCCTGCGTCAGTCACACACCTCTGGTCATACCCGGGAGCCCTGACGGGGGTTGTGGATTGTTTAATGCCATGTGGCTGTCCCATTGTTCTATTGTGTGTCTTGCTTGGGAGCAAACTATTATGGGATGTATGTGTTTGTGTATTGGCTTGGTGGGGGGGTGTTTCTGGCAGCCCTTCCCCCTTATGGGACTGCCTGCTAATGTGTTTCTTTTTACTGGATGTGTATTGCCCCGCCCTGTGTATATATCTTGTATCTATGTTAAAATAAAGGAGTATCACGGACAGTACTCAATTGTTTCTGTCGCAAATGCACTAATACGGCTACAATCACCTCAAGCACCATTATTCTGGGCAATTTTAAATTACAATAGTAACAGATTTAAATGAATCTGACATAATAAAATGCAATTCGACCAAAATTCGAATTGATTCAAATTTCAAAACACATTCAGGAACAAATTCAAATTCGAAAACAAGTTCAAAAGGAAATTAAAATTTGAAAACTAGAATAGAAAATAAAGAGAAAATAATAGAATAGAAAATAAAAGAACAGAATAGAAAATAAAAGATTAGAACAGAACACAGTGGAAAATAGAGTAAAATAGAACAGAAAATAAAGGAATAGAATAGTCAATTAGAATAGAATAGAAAAGAGTAGAATAGAATAGAAAATCAAAGAATAGAATAGAAAAGAATAGAGGAAAAAAGAGCAGAATAGAAAATAAAAGATTAGAACAGAACACAGTGGAAAATAATAGAGTAAAACAGAACAAAATAAAACGAAAAATAAAGGAATAGAATAGAATCAATTAGAATCTAATAAAAAAGATTAGAATAGAATAGAGAATCAAAGAATAGAATAGTTTAGAAAAACAATACACTAGAATAGGAGAGAATATAACTGCCATCTGAAATTCGAATTTTAAATAGAATGATTTTGAATTTGAGCAGAATACAATAGAATAGATTAGAAAAGACTAGATTACTTACAAAAAATTGTGTTACTGAAATAATTTCCAATATGGTCATGCAACTCTTCATAAAGCCCATATACCTTCAAAAACACAAATGGATTGTAACATTAGAATTATTGAATCTGTTAAAATTATTGATGCTGGCAGCCACGAGATCTATTGTCACTGGTGGAGATCTGTTTTTGTGTGAGGGTCTATTGTTGCAGGGGAGGCCTTATGTTGCTCATAGAGATCTACTGTTGAGGGAGAGGTTGCTGGCTGCTGGAGGGTCTATTGATCCTGGCTGCTGGGAGATTTGTTGTCGCTGCTGGGGGTCTAATGTTGCTGCAGTGGATTTTTATTTGTATTTTGTTGTGGTTGTCCATTGTTGCTGTGTGGGGGATCTGTTGTCACTGGGGTGGGGTCTGTTGTAGCTGGGGTGAGGTCTATTGTTGATGCGGGACATCTGTTGTTGCTGGAATGGGGTGTATTGTTGCTGGGGGGACCCATCATTGTTATGATGGAGTCCATAGTTGCTGGGGAGCCTATTGCTGTGTGGGGGATCTGTTGTTTCTGGGGTGGGATCTATTGTTGCTAGAGTGGAATCTATTGTTGTGTGAGGGATCTGTTGTTGCTGGGGTGGGATCTATTGTTGCTGTGGGTCTATTGTTGCTGGCTGCAGGGGATTTCTTGTACTGGTTTTCTTATCATTAACAAGCTCCATACAAATGATTTAGAACTACAAAATTATACTTGGTTCTGTATTCTCTAAAAGGGACGGTACTAGGTGAGTCAGGGGTGGAACCAAGGGACGGTGCTCAGAGGTGGGTAGAGACAAGGAGGGAAATAAGGGAAAAAAGCCCTGCCTATACTAATGCTATAATGCAAGTGTTTGGTTAGTGAAAGTGTTAGAAATGTAGGTGGGTAGAGGGCAGAACCAAGAGACAGTGCTCAGAGGTTCGTAGAGGGCGGAACCAAGGGATGGTGCTCAGAGGTGGGTAGAGGGCAGAACCAAGAGACAGTGCTCAGAGGTGGGTAGAGGGCGGAACCAAGAGACAGTGCTCAGAGGTTGGTAGAGGGCGGAACCAAGGGACGGTGCTCAGAGGTGGGTAGAGGGCGGAACCAAGAGACAGTGCTCAGAGGTGGGTAGAGGGCGGAACCAAGAGACAGTGCTCAGAGGTGGCTAGAGGGCGGAACCAAGAGACGGTGCTCAGAGGTGGGTAGAGGGCAGAACCAAGAGACAGTACTCAGAGGTGGGTAGATTGCAGAACCAAGAGACAGTGCTCAGAGGTGGGTAGAGGGCGGAACCAAGGGATGGTGCTCAGAGGTGGGTAGAGGGCGGAACCAAGGGATGGTGCTCAGAGGTGGGTAGAGGGCGGAACCAAGGGATGGTGCTCAGAGGTGGGTAGACAGCGGAACCAAGGGATGGTGCTCAGAGGTGGGTAGAGGGCAGAACCAAGGGATGGGGCTCAGAGCTGGGTAGAGGGTGGAGACAAGGAGGGAAATAAGGGAAAAAAGCCCTGCCTATACTAATGCTATAATGCAAGTGTTTGGTTAGTGCAAGTGTTAGAAATTTAGGTAGGTAGAGCGCAGAATCAAGAGATGGTGCTCAGAGGTGGGTAGAGGGCGGAACCAAGGGATGGTGCTCAGAGGTGGGTAGAGGGCGGAACCAAGGGATGGTGCTCAGAAGTGGGTAGAGGGCAGAACCAAGGGATGGTGCTCATAGGTGGGTAGAGGGCGGAACCAAGGGATTGTGCTCAGAGGTGGGTAGAGGGCGGAACCAAGGGATGGTGCTCAGAGGTGGGTAGAGGGCGGAACCAAGGGATGGTGCTCAGAGGTGGGTAGAGGGCGGAACCAAGGGACGGTGCTCAGAGGTGGGTAGAGGGTGGAATCAAGGGATGGTGCTCATAGGTGGGTAGAGGGTAGAACCAAGAGACGGTGCTCAGAGGTGGGTAGAGGGTGGAATCAAGGGATGGTGCTCATAGGTGGGTAGAGGGTAGAACCAAGGGACGGTGCTCAGAGGTGGGTGGAGGGTAGAACCAAGGGACGGTGCTCAGAGGTGGGTAGAGGGCGGAACCAAAGGACGGTGCTCAGAGGTGGGTAGGGGGTGGAGACAAGGAGGGAAAAAAGCCCTGCCTATACTAATGCTATAGGAGCGTTTGGTTAGTGCAAGTGTTAGAAATGTAGTCAAGTGTGAACAAGCCCTAAAAAAACAATTCTATTCAGATGTGCATTCTTAAAGTGGAACAACTGCATCTGAGCACCACAAACCAAAAACACTATTTAATTTATTTTTAATATTCAAAACAAACTCCCCCATCCATTCATGTCTCCATGCTTTATTTTGCTGAGAAATTACTTATAAAAACACCCCCTGGGCATTTCTGGTTGTGGCCATCTTGAGTAAGGGCAGATTATTCACGTAGCAATTACTTCCTGTAATCCATCTGCCCTTAGCTCAGGCATACAGACAGGGGGGTGTGCTTAGCTAAGAAAGTCCCTCCCTCCTCTTGAAGAATCCTGGGATGTATGACCTCATTTGCCTAGGCATGGAAACCAGGAAGTAACTAAATAATGTAAAAAAACAGTATAAAACTAGTAAGTATAATATACGTTCCTATCTATTTACTAAAGCTAGCAGCATAAGGATGCAAAATAGTCCATGTTGACTAAGAAACTGAAGTTCCACTTGAAGTTAGAAAAGTCCCTTCTATTGGTCTCAGCCGCCTCCAAATCTCCAAATTCCTTTTTTCTTTTGCTACTATGACCTGACTTCCTGTTGGAGTGTGGCTACGTTCGTTCTCTGTGGTCCCCCTGTATGTAGGAATGTAGCCAACCTCTCTCGCTTGCTCCTGAGATGGTCTACTGTATGTACTACAGGATTTGTAGTTTGCATTGAGCAGTGCACAGGACCCATGCTGCTCATTCCAAACAAATGGAAATTTGAGGAAATAGGAGAGGTTTGGGAGCTCACAGAGGATGTTACAAGGAGGCAGAAAAACACAGTAAGAAATGATTTAGAAAAATAGATTACAGGGCCATTAAGTAGCGAATGTGTATGGATTATTTTTGGAGAATAAGGATTCTGTATAGTGTCACTTTAAGGGTGACTATACACAATACAATCTGATTGTCCAATCTCCTGTAGATCTGTCCTCTACTATGTAGTGCAAAACCCTGCTCAATTTATTACTAATAGACTAAGAACCACATAGCACTCCTGTGCGATTCACATGCAGTTCCCAGTGTGAATGGGCCCTTAAACTTTCTTTTTTTTTCTTTTTTCTTTTTTACATTTCTTCAGTTGCTTCCTGGTTTCTGGCCTAGGCCAAAATGATGTCATACATTATTATTATTATACAGTATTTATAAAGCGCCAATAGTTCGCTCAGCGCTGTACAGTACAAAGGGGGACAGAACATGTGACAGAACAATACCAATACAATGCAAAACATGAGGGGATCGAGGGCCCTGCTCTTTCAAGCTTACAATCTAGGAGGGAGGGGATGGTGGTACAGGAGGAGATAGCTGTGGGGGATGGAGTGGTAGGAAGAGTGGAGGAAGTCGGCAAGTTAGCAGGGGGTGGGGTAGGCTTCCCTGAAGAGATGGGTTTTCAGGGTACGCCTAAAGGAGAGGAGAGTAGGTGATAATCTGATGGGTTGGGGCAGGGAGTTCCAGAGGATGGGTGACACCCTGGAGAAGTCCTGGAGGTGGGCATGGGAGGAGGAGACCAGGGAACTAGAGAGAAGGAGGTCTTGTGAGGAGCGGAGTGTGCGTGCTGGGCGGTACTTGGATATTAGGTCAGTGATGTAGTTCGGGGCAGTATGGTGGACAGCTTTGTACGTCAGTGTTAGGATTTTGAATTTGATCCGTTGCGCAATCGGAAGCCAGTGGAGGGATTGGCAGAGGGGGGTGGCGGAAATGGAGCGGTTGGAAAGGTGAATGAGCCTGGCAGCCGTATTCAGGATGGACTGAAGCGGGGATAGCCAGCGGCGAGGCAGGCCAGTGAGGAGGGAGTTGCAGTAGTCGAGTCGTGATATGATGAGGGAGTGGATGAGCTGTTTAGTGGTTTCTGGGGTTAGGAACGTGCGGATTTTGGCAATGTTGCGGAGGTGGAGTCTGCATGAGTTTGTTAGTGATTGGACTTGGGGCTGGAAGGATAGATTGGAGTCAAGAATGACACCAAGTACTCTGGCCTGCGGGGCGGGTTTGATGGTGGCGTTGTTGGATGTGATGGAGAAGTCAATGGGGGGTGGTGTCCGGGCTGGGGGGAAGACAAGAAACTCGGTTTTGGAGAGGTTCAATTTAAGGAAGTGGAGCGACATCCAGTCTGATATGTCGCTCAGTAGGTGTGTGATTCGGGCGGAGACTGAGGGGGTGAGGTGGGGGGTTGAGAGAAAGATTTGTGTGTCGTCGGCATAGAGGTGGTAGTTGAAGCCGTGAGAGTGTATGAGTTGGCATACATCCCAGGAGTCTTCATGGACAGTCTTTTTCTGCCATCTGGAGGACAGGAGGAGGGACTTTCTCAGCTAAGCACACCCTCCTGCCTGCATGCCTGAGCTAAGGGCAGTTGGATTCCAGGAAGTACTCCAAATGCTACATGAATCATTTTGGCCATTTTCCTCTACTTAAGATGGCCTGGGCTAGAAATGCTGGAGGGGGCTTTTCAAAGTGATTTCTCAGCAATATAAATGGTTGGAGACATGGATGAATGGGCGAATTTGCTTCAAATAATACAAATGAATTGAATACATTTTTCAGTTTGTGGTTCTCACATACAGTTTCATCCCGCTTTACGTTTTTATTGCTGCCTGACAACACTGCTGTTCCATTGATACAATAAAGTGAGTGAGCGTTGTCACCCTAGGACGGGAAATGCATTAGGCCGGCCATAGACGGATCAAAATTTGTCCAGTTAAGCAGCAGCCGGCTGAATTTCCATCCATGTATGGGCAGACAATTTATACTGAAGGCAATCCGTCAATCGTCTTCAGTACAACCAGCCTGTTGGGTTTTTTTTTTTTTTAAAGAATCACTGCTGGTGGCTATACCTACCTACCTGTCACAACGCTCCTTCAGCGTTACCTATAATGCTACCACCTCCCCCTCACTCCCCCTCTCTGTCGGGGTCCCTCAAGGCTCTGTCCTCGGGCCCCTTCTCTTCTCCATCTATACCTCCTCCCTTGGCCAACTCATACACTCTCACGACTTCAACTACCACCTCTATGCCGACGACACACAAATCTATCTCTCAACTCCCCACCTCACCCCCTTGGTCTCAGCCCGAATCACACACCTACTGAGTGACATATCAGACTGGATGTCGCTCCACTTCCTTAAATTGAACCTCTCCAAAACCGAGTTTCTTGTCTTCCCCCCAGCCCGGACACCACCCCCCATTGACTTCTCCGTCACATCCAACAACTCCACCATCAAACCCGCCCTGCAGGCCAGAGTACTGGGTGTCATTCTGGACTCCAACCTATCCTTCCAGCCCCAAGTCCAATCTTTAACAAACTCGTGCAGACTCCACCTCCGCAACATCGCCAAAATCCGCACGTTCCTAACCCCAGAAACCACTAAACAGCTCATCCACTCCCTCATCATATCACGACTCGACTACTGCAACTCCCTCCTCACTGGCCTGCCTCGCCGCTGGCTATCCCCGCTTCAGTCGATCCTGAATACGGCTGCCAGACTCATTCACCTTTCCAACCGCTCCATCTCCGCCACCCCCCTCTGCCAATCCCTCCACTGGCTTCCGATTGCGCAACGGATCAAATTCAAAATCCTAACGCTGACGCACAAAGCTGTCCACCATACTGCCCCGAACTACATCACTGACCTAATATCCAAGTACCGCCCAACACGCACACTCCGCTCCTCACAAGACCTCCTTCTCTCTAGTTCCCTGGTCTCCTCCTCCCATGCCCACCTCCAGGACTTCTCCAGGGTGTCACCCATCCTCTGGAACTCCCTGCCCCAACCCATCAGATTATCACCTACTCTCCTCTCCTTTAGGCGCTCCCTGAAAACCCATCTCTTCAGGGAAGCCTACCCCACCCCCTGCTAACTTGCCGACCTCCTCCACTCTTCCTACCACTCCATCCCCCACAGCTATCTCCTCCTGTGCCGCCACCCCATCCCTCCTAGATTTTAAGCTCGAAAGAGCAGGGCCCTTGATCCCCTCATGTTTTGCATTGTATTGGTATTGTTCTGTCACATGTTCTGTCCCCCTTTGTAATGTACAGCGCTGAGTGAACTATTGGCGCTTTATAAATACTGTATAATAATAATAATAATAATAATACCTGACAGCAGTGATCATTGTATTCTGACAACGGGGAAACCTCCCACTGTCAGAATACAATAGCATGGTGGGAGGGATTCCCCCATCAACACTTGACTGTGTTGATGGGGAATCGGGCAATTTTCTTTCCTTTAACCTGTGGCTGCAGGAAAGAAAATTGCATAATGCATGGATGCCCTTACTGGCAGGATCACCAGGTGAGAATAAAAGAAATAAAAGGAAATTCATGCAGTCATCAAATAAATAAATACATTGGTTGATTATAGCTGAATGTATATGTATGGGCATCATAAAAGGGAAACCAATAGAACTTTTTTATTAGCAGAGAAGGGCCCATTGTTTTGAACCTCCTTATAACGGAACCGGACCCAGACTGCACTTTGGTATTTTCGTTAGCCTCCCGCTTCCCCGTCCAAACACAGATCCACGAACACCACCGCTGGCCATACAAGACGAGACAGCACCAGACTTGTAGGAAAGACAGGACATAGACTGCTTTATTTTAACATAGATACAAGATATATACACAGGGCGGGGAAATACACACCCAGACAGGAAACACATCAGCAGGTCGTCCCATCAGGGGGAAGGGCTGCCGGAAACATTACATCCCATAATAGTTTGCTCCCAAGCAAGACACACAATAGAACAATGGGATGCAGCTGCATGGCAGTGAACAATGAACAACCCCCCACCCCAATATTAGAACATTTCACCCTGTACCACTAACAGGCACAGGGTAACTTACACATAATAAGAACATGGGGAGCTGAGACAAAGGTTTCCCCACTCCTCCAAAGGGGGCTGTGTTCCATGGGCCCCCCACCCAAAGTCACTCCCGTCACACTCCTGTAATTGCTTTATTTGGGTTTCAGATTTCAACGAATGCCGGTCTCCTCTGGATAATGACTGCAACATCCATGCAGACTGTATAGATCTACAGACTACATTCACCTGCGAGTGCCATCGGACGTACATCGACCAAGAACCCAGCAGACCTGGAAGGAAATGTGAAGGTAAGGGCTCGTTTAGACAGCTGGGGGGGGGGGGGGCAGGCATTAAAAACCCGTTAGCACCCCCCCAACTGCCCTTCCATAAGCTATAAAGGCAGGAGATGGGGGGTGTGGTCGCAATGCTTTGCTTATTGGAAAGTAAAATTACGGTATGTATGTAATACAATTTTCCTGGTATCAACATTGGCTCGTGGCACATTCTACAGGCTGTACCACCCCAAACAAATGGGGATGCACCACAAATACCCCTCAACTGCGTTGGTGCGCCATTTACAGGGTTAAAACAAGCAGTGAGAGGGCATCGATCTGATATGGTGGCCCTACGGCCATTTCACTTCTCTAAGTTATAAAGCTGGTTATACACTAGTGGATTTTCAAATTCTCAGGATATTTAAATATCTCTTCAAAAGTACCTCAATTTTATTTTGCTTTTAACATTCAATTTTGGAATGAACGTAATTTCCCAAATGAAAACCACATTCATTGATCGAAATTCATTAGTTCTTTGAATTTTCCTCGCCGTTGTGGTTTAACCACTTGACTTCCAGAGGATTTACTCCCCTTCCTGACCAGGCCATTTTTTGCGTTACGTCGCTGCGTTACTTTAACTGACAATTGCACGGTCATGCAATACTGCACTCAAATGAAATTTACATCCTTTTTTTCCCACAAATAGAGCTCTTTTTTTTGATCGCCTCTGCATTTTTTATTTTTTTGCGGTTTAAACAAAAAAATATCGACACTTTTAAAAATCTGATTTTGTCATAAATTTAGGCCAAAATGTATTCTGCTCCATGTCTTTGCTAAAAATAATCCCAAACATGTAAATTAATTGGTATAAGTGAAATTTATAGCGTCTAAAATGGCTGTATAGATACTGGAATTTTCTTTTTTTTTTATACCAGTAATGGAGGCGATGAGCGACTTATAGCGGGACTGCGGTGGGCATTCTGACACTGGGGGAGTACTGACTGTCACTGACATCCCCAATGACATTAATAATACAGTGATCAGTGTTAATAAAAAGCACTGACACTGTACTAAAGACACTGGGAAGGAAGGGGTTAACATTTGGGGTGATCAAAGGGTTAACTGTGTGCTGTGTTTCACTAGGGAAACATGCTGCTGTGTATTTCTCTGCTGTGCAGACTAATACACAGCAGCATGTTGCTGCTGGCAGGAGAGAGACCCGTGTTGTTTACACACAGGCCTCTCCCCTGTCACTGTTACTCGACGAACGCCGGGTGTCGGTGGAGAATCTCCGGCAAGGACCAGGTGATTGACATCAACGGCGGCGCGGGTAGGGCAGCACGCATGCCCCCCCACCCGGAAATGCAAATCATGTATATATACACATGACTTTGCGCAGCCCTGCTGCCCTGTTTGCGTGCCTTACACTGTAAGCACACTGCTTTGTACAGCTCTGCTATGCAGAGCCATACAAAGCAGCGTGCTGGAGCTGAGAGGGGAGAGATCTGTATTGTTTACAGACCTCTCCCCTGTCAGTGATAGTCTGCGACCGCTGGAGGGAAATCACCAGCCGGGACTCGGTGATCAACAGCTGAGGCTGCCAATGGCCTACCCAGAAATGCAAAATCATGTATATAGACGTGATTTTGCACATCCCCGTCGCCCTGCTGCAATATTTCTGCTATAGTCTGGTGGGAAAGCGGTTAAAGCAAACTTTGATTTGACTACAGTAACCATTAGAAAATGAAAGGAAGATTCTTAAAACAGAAATATTTGAACAAAATTCTACAAGTGTAGAACTACTAGTTTTAGGTGCAATGGGGGAGATTTACTAAAACTGGAGAGTGCAAAATCTGGTGCAGCTCTGCATAGAAACCACCCAGCTTCCAGGTTTTATTATCAAAGCGTAATTGAACAAGCTGAGGTTAGCAGCTGATTGGCTGCCATGCACAGCTGCACCAGATTCTGAGTGCACCACTTTTAGTAAATCAATCCCAATGTGTTTTATAGGAGCGCCAAAGATATCACCAGGATAGGAAGTGAGGAAAACCTAACACACAAGGGCGATCAGGGGCGGACTGACTATTTAGAAACTCAGGCACTGCCTGAGGGCCCGGGGTCAGTAGGGGGCCCCATGAGATGCCCCTGGTACCTTTTTCATAGGCTTTTTGGAGTTTGGGCAAGGACACAGGGGCCCCATGATCCCCTATTGCCCGGGGGCCCCATGAGTTGTCAGTCCGCCCCTGAAAAAATATGTTTTTTCCTGGAGCCAACATGGCACAATACATGTATGCTGCTATGGACTGGTGCCAGGAAAGTAAAATCAAAACAAGTAAAATTACAGTAAGTATGTAACAGGGGCGGACTGACAACTCATGGGGCCCCGGGCAATAGGGGATCGTGGGGCCCCTGTGTCCTTGCCCAAACTCAAAAAAGCCTATGAAAAAGGTACCAGGGGCATTTCATGGGGCCCCCTACTGACCCCGGGCCCTCGGGCAGTGCCTGAGTTTCCAAATGGTCAGTCCGCTCCTGGTATGTAATACAATTTTCCTGGTATCAACATGGCAGCATACTACTGCAAAGAAAGGAAAATTACAGTAAGTATTTTATACAGTTTTCCATTTTCTTTGCGCCAACTAGACATGTGGTGTTCATTTTGTTCCGGATTGAAATTCGGATGACATTTTTGTTATTAGGAGATTCAGATGTATCTGAATTTCTGAATTACAATAGTAACGAATTTAAATGAATCCAAAATAATGAAAACGCAATTAGTCAGAAATAACGAATTATCCAAATTTGAATCGAATTCAAAATGAATTAAAAAATGAGGTTGAATTTGAACACAAATTCAAAATGTAAACATACAGTATTGCTGACTATTGCTGATTTCCTTCAAAGACTGTGTGTATTTGAATATAGCCATCTTTCGAAATGAGATTTTTTTCGAAAAGAATAGAATAGAAAATAAAAGTATAGAATAGAAAATAAAGGAATAGAAAAGAATAGAAAATAAAAGTATAGAATAGAAAATAAAGGAAAAGAAAAGAATAGAAAATAAAAGTATAGAACAGAAAATAAAGGAATAGAAAAAAATAGAATAGAAAATAAAGAAATAGAAAAGAATAGAATAGAAATAAAAGAATAGAATAAAAAAGTAGAATAAATTAAAATATAGCTATCTTCCAAAAATTGCATTTTAAAATTTGAACTTCAAATAGAACAATAGAAAGAATATAGCCGTCTTTCAGAATTCGAATTCGAATTTTGAATTGAATAGAATAGAATAAAATAGAAAGTATATAGCCATCTTCTGAAATTTGAATTTCAAAAAGAATGGAATAGAATAAAATAGAGAAAAATAGAATAAAACAGAATAGCCATCTTCTGAAATTCAAATTTTGAACATAATAGAGTAAAATAAAACTTAATAGAATAAAAAATAGAAATGATTATAATAGAATAAAATATAATAGAATATAGCTGTCTTCCGAAATTCGAGATTAATAGAATAAAACGGAATGGAAAAAATATAGTTATCTTCCGAAATTTGAATTTCAAAAAGGATAGAATAGAAAATAAATGAATAAAATAAAGTAGAATATAGACTTCTTCCGAAATTAGAATTTCAAATAAAATAGAAAAAATGTAGCCATTTTCCAAAATTTTAATTTTGAAAAGAATAGAATGAAACAGAATTGAAAAGAATAAAGTAAAACAGAATAGAAAATAAAAGAATAGAATAAAAAAATAGAATAAAATAGAATATAGCCATCTTCCAAAATTCGCATTTTAAAATTTGAACTTCGATTAGAATAATAGAATATAGCTGTCTTTCAAAATCTGAATTTCAGTTTTGAAATTCAAATTTCGAATAGAATAAAAAAGTATTTAGCCATCTTCTGAAATTCAAATTTCAAAAAAAGAATGAAATAGAAAAAAATATAATAGAACAGAATAGCCATCTTCTGAAATTCAAATTTCAAAAAAAGAATGAAATAGAAAAAAATATAATAGAACAGAATAGCCATCTTCTGAAATTCAAATTTCAAAAAAAGAATGAAATAGAAAAAAATATAATAAAACAGAATAGCCATCTTCTGAATATCAAATTTTGAATATAATAGAATAAAAAATAAAATAAAACTTAATAGAATAAAAAATAAAATAGAACAGAATAGAGTATATCTGTCTTCTGAAATTCGAGATTAATAGAATAAAACGAAATGGAAAGAATATAGTCATCTTTCCAGATTTGAATTTCAAAAAGGATAGAATAGAAAATAAAGGAATAGAATAAAGTAGAATATAGCCTTCCGAAATTTGAATTTCAAATAAAATAGAAAAAATATAGCCAATTTCCAAAATTTTAATTTTGAAAAGAATAGATTAAAACAGAATTGAATAGAAAAGAATAAAGTACAACAGAATAGAAAATAAAAGAATAGAGTAGAAAATAAAGAAATAGAAGAGAATAAAAGAACAAGAGAATAAAAATAGAAAAGAACAGAATAGAGTAAAATGGAATATAGCCGTCTTTCCTGCCAATTAGAGAGCTCTGGTTCTAAGGATTCATTCACATGTGTGGCAATACTGCCACCCCTCTGAAAAACACTCTGCAGTGGATCACTTTTCAGAGGGTGTTTGACCACCTGCTTTAACCCTCAAAATACCACACCACTGCACTGCAACCACGTGCAGAAACTTGCTGCCCCAGTGGAACAGCTACACTGCTCCCCAGATCAAGGAGAAAGGTACATAACTTCTGTGTATAGCAGCCAAGTGCTTGATTCTGGTTTCTTGCTGTATGTGCCTAGGACACATCTACACAAGTTTTTGTTAGCCACAGCAAAAATGCCTAGAAAACACCTGAAAAAACGCTTGTAATATTTGCAAAAAAAAAAAACACTCAAAAGTGCTTTGAAAAACAAAACTGAAAATGCTCAGCTCAGTGCGAATGTAGCCTTGTACTGAAAGTTCATTTTTGGCTCAAGGATTAGTTCACACCATGGTGAAGACGTCAGTTTTTCTGCACGCATTCTACAAGGGTACAATCAAATCAATTGTCCTCTATGTGCCCTGTTCACACCACAACACTAGTATCACCGGCAGATTTTTTCTGCAAAGGAATCTGCAACGTGTATAAAACTCATTGCATCGCGAATGTAAACTGATGTCTCTGCCAGCGAAATCTGCGCGTCTGTTGCCATCAGTTTTTTTCTTCCTAAAACTAATCGGTCATCTCCTTACAGGTCCGGTCATAGGCAATTTATCGATAGCATCCATGGCAAGCACAGAAATCGCTGGTGGAACATATTCTACAATCTCTATAGATACTTCCCCTCCAACCACCTCCTCAACTGCAGAACATATCACAAAGGTCACCACACAACCTGCCATTGAGCTGCCTCAACCGACTCCTCCAACAAATCATGTGACATCCCCCGTTTCTGCCCCCAAAATTCCCACAAATGGACAGATTGTATCAAGCACACCAACAGCAGTCAATACACAGCCAGCTCCACCTGAAACAAGGAACACGGTGTCTCCGAATCCGACAATCTCAGCAAAAGATCCAAAGGTGACAACGACACACACCAGTAACACAGAGTCTACCCACTTGAGCACTATCAGGGATCAACATTTGATGGAGGTGAATGCAACAACATATCGGGATCAAATTGCAGTTCATTCAACCGCCGGTGATAAGGGGAGCACCACGTTTATCTCAACCGTGCACCCAAAGACTGATCCAATGATGAGTTCCTCCACCGCCAATAAGGGATTCATCACCATGACCTCCATGACCTCCCCAACTGCCAAACTCACCACAGCCCAGGAAAATGTGTGCTCCTTCTCTCTCATGTCTAATAATCCAAATATTGGTAAGTGATCTGAGAATATTCCCACCTTGTCCTGCCTTGTCTTTGCCTTCTTGAATATACACATAGTTACACTGTATTCTCAATATTTAAATGTTCTAAAGCAGGCCTTAACCCTAACTGGATGACCTTTAGCTTGCTTGAAGTGCTCTTAGCCTTTAAAAGTGGCCTACTGGATCCAAGTGCAAGCCGTCCATTATTAATGAAAGAAAGTTCTCAGGAAGATTAAATTATATTGTGTGAAATGGCTAGATGTTGTGGATCAACTCAAAACTATCATTTCTAACACCCCAAATAATCCCACAACTATTGGTGGATAAGGCACTTTAAACCCCCACATTGGCTTTTAGAGGCAGTTTAAACCTCCCATTCCTCCACCGCCCTTAATTATTTGCAATCAGTAGCAATCAAATTCCCCCTGTGACCATAACTTTGAAAAACATTGGGTGCCGCTCCAAGCCCTCATCCAATGCACTCTGGTGAGTCTCACTGGATAGGTTGCTGGTATGAGAAGAGCCCGTCCCGGCTTGATAGACACTTGAGGAGGAAATAAACAGAAAGGCACACTCTTAGCAAGCAGCCCAAGTGTCGCAGAGTCGAAGCGGCTTCAGCCTAGCTCCATCCATGCCATGTCCCCTGTTTGAATTCTGCCTATAATAAGTATCAGTCAGTGCAATCGAATTCCTCCACCCAAAAAAACTGTCTCGTAATCATCAGTGGTCATTGCACTTTAAATCCCCCATCGTTCCCCGTCATTAGCACTTTAAATCCCTCATCGCCGTCATTAGTGGTCATTGGCACTTTAAATCCCCCATTGCCTTCCCCGTCTTTAGTGGTCATTGGCACTTTAAATCCCCCATCGCCTACCCCTTCATTAGTGGTCATTGGCACTTTAAATCCCCCATCGCCTTCCCCGTCATTAGTGGTCATTGGCACTTTAAATCCCTCATCGCCTTCCCCGTCATTAGTGGTCATTGGCACTTTAAATCCCCCATCGCCTTCCTCGTCATTAGTGGTCATTGGCACTTTAAATCCCCCATCGCCTTCCCTGTCATTAGTGGTCATTGGCACTTTAAATCCCTTATCGCCTTCCCCATCATTAGTGGTCATTGGCACTTTAAATCCCCCATCGCCTTCCCCGTCATTAGTGTTCATTGGCACTTTATATCCCCCATCGTCTTCCCCGTCATTAGTGTTCATTGGCACTTTAAATCCCCCATCGCCTTCCCCGTCATTAGTGGTCATTGGCACTTTAAACCCCTCATCGCCTTCCCCATCATTAGTGGTCATTGGCACTTTAAACCCCTCATTGCCTTCCCCGTCATTAGTGGTCATTGGCACTTTAAATCCCCCATCACCTTCCCCGTCATTGGTGGTCATTGGCACTTTAAACCCCTCATTGCCTTCCCCGTCATTAGTGGTCATTGGCACTTTAAACCCCAAAAACAGTCCCATAATCCCCCACCTATAACTTGTTTTTTTGGATAGAGAAGGGAAGGACTGGTTTATATCCCTTCTGGGGAAATTCATCCTGTCCATTTGCCCTGGAGACCATTGTTCCCCTTATTTGTAGACATTTCCAGTGACTTTCTGTTGTGTTTCTGAGACAGGGAGTGAAGAGAAATCAGACTCATCAATCAGGATACATACCAGGGGCGGATTGACCATTCGAGCACTCAGGCACTGCCCGAGGGCCCGGGGTCAGTAGGGGGCCCCATGAAATGCCCCTGGTACCTTTTTTATAGGCTTTTATGAGTGTGGGCAAGGACACAGGGGCCCCATGATCCTCTATTGCCCAGTTGTCAGTCTGCCCCTGATACATACAGAAAAATAACAAAAAAGTCTTTAAGCACTTAGCGTCCATGTAACCGTAGCTCCTGAAAAGGGCCCGTCAAGTAGTCTCCAGGCTCCTTCGCTTTCTTCGGTTTGTTTAACCCCATCACGCCTAAGGGTAAAACAAATCTTAATGCCTAAGCACAATTTTGCAATGTTGACGTATGTTAGTAAAACCGTACATATCATCACAACTACTTTGTACATCCAGGTGAATTATACCTTGTTTTTTTTCAGGACAAATTGGGCTTTCATTTGGTGGTAAATGGTCATGGATATCACCTGATTTATTTATTTTTTTAAATAAAAAGGAAAACTGGCCCAAACTAGTAAAAAAAATAATTTTTTTTAAACTTATCTGTGTGTTTCTTGTTACTACCATAACCTACCACCAAAGAACAACCCAAAATAATTTTTTAGCTTTTGACGATCGCAACAATACCATATATGTGTGTTATTTTTTGTTTGTACCCGTAGTACAACCCAGAAATATTAGTGCACATTTTGTTTTTTGGTTTCTTTCTTACCTAAAACACACTGACACTAACTGACACGGATACCAATAAAAAAAAAGAAAAATGACCTTTGACCTTGACCTTTGACCCTGACCTTGTCCCAAACACTAACCCTGGCACTGAACTAGATCAAACCTTGATCTAGGTATTTTTTCTTTATTTTTTAATATTTCTTTATTTATTTTTCTTTTTTTTTTCTTTTTTAACAAACATGTTTTTTTTCTCTCTATGCCAGGAGTTAAAGAGATGCAATGTATCTCTCTCCTCCATTCATAGAGAATAAAAAAAAAGGGGGCTGGGCTGTACAGTGACTGATCACTGTGATAGCCAATCAGAGGCTATCACAGCGATCATGTGACCCGGAATTAGGAGTCCCGGGTCCCGATCGTTAGAACGGAACCTGGGGCTTTCAGTGACACCCCGGTCTTCGTGCTGGGAGCGCGCTGTGTAGCGCGCTCCCAGCAGAAAGACAGGTACGCAAATATGCGGCCCCACAAAAAAAAGCCCAGTTCTGTGAGGCCGCATATTTGTGTGACGTCGGCACAAAGGGGTTAAACTTCTTAGTACAGTCCCTCTAGAAGTCTCTAAGGGAATGAGCAGAACTCTCCCTCCCACTCAAAACGAGCACTGGCACTGAAGCACAAAGGGATAGTAGTAGCAAACAGTCTCTAGAATCCTACACTCAGGACTGTACTCACAATGTCCCCAGATACTTGGATGCCTCTTTCCAATATCACACAGACATTTCTCCCATAAACTCCTAGACCAGATCCTCAATGGAATGCCTTGTTCAGCTCCAGCTATTCTCAGAAAATAGGCCCTCCAGCTCTAGCTGAGCTGGGACC
The DNA here is from genome assembly GCF_062004578.1 of Staurois parvus. NCBI lineage: Eukaryota > Metazoa > Chordata > Amphibia > Anura > Ranidae > Staurois > Staurois parvus. The sequence goes on from NW_028318370.1 coordinate 547,025, forward strand.
TTGATGAGCTCCTGTAAATTTCAGCTGTACTGCCCAGAAGTGCAGCAGTACTTCAGGCTGGGAACTTCTCCTGGACAAGAACCCTGCTGCTCCAAGCACCCGATTATTTATCCACTCCTCAGCCACCTACTGGGAATCCTCCCCCAGGGATTGACCGAGACCACATAAATATTCAGGTTGAGGGTCTGCATCTCCCAGCCCCTTACATTCTAGAATTCACTAGAAGACAAGAGGATGCATTTGAGCCTGCAGCCAATGAAACCAGCCTAAAATAATCACACACTGCTCCACTGGCTACAAATGACCCCAAATAAGCTACATTTACCTAAACCTTAGTAGCAACCACCTATTTAGCGGGGTGCTACATAACCCATGTGTACAACGACAAAGGAGATAGGCTTTAACCTCCCTGGAGGTATTCCCGAGTGTAGCTCGTGGTAAAGTTTCAGTATCAAAAGCGGTAACCCCGAGCTACACTTGGGAATACCCTGTGGCGTTGCTCCGGGATCCCTTCTTCACTTACCTTGTCCTGTGCTCCCGGCATCTGTCTTCTGGGTTCTGTCCCCTGCGAGCGCCGGGACGTACGGGGAACGGAGCGGCGGGAAATTTGAAAGTTGTAAAAGTGACATTCACTAAATACAGTAAAATCACATAGTATAACATTCCTGTATCAAACCATTTCACATACATTTTGTCCCAAGTGCTTTGTCCGGCGCCCTGCCTGCATTTTTACTGTTCTTTCTGCCTGGAAACTGAGAAACATCCATGGTGTCCAAAAAGCGGTCCCTTTAGGTCAAAAGCGGTTTTAGACCGGCTAGAGAACAGCGATAGTAAATCAGAACCACTTGCAGAATTGAGTGATAATGATTTGTGGGGGAAATTCGTCATCAGACACTGAAAACGATTTTGCGACTTTGCTCAGTGATGTGAGAACTTGGCGCTATATTTCAAATTTCAGTGTTTTTGGTTTGATTATATTATTTAATTACATTTATTATTATATTTTTTTTTTATGATTGTTTATTATATTATAATTTATAATTTCGTGTTTCAAATTTTATCATATCCGGGATGTTTACTAGACTCTTGTTCGGATTGATTTCAGTGAGTTATTCCTAAAAATTACAGGCCTACAATAAAAAAAATACATATTTCCATGCACAAAAATGTACCGCTTTGAGCACAGAAATATGGACATAATCAGACCGCTAGGGAGGCTACCACCCACATGCAGCACATACAGTACATGTCTATGGTATGTGCAGTATAGGTTTTTGTGCTGTGCGCACAACTGTTAGGACACTGGGGCAGACGGGAAGGGCTCAACTGTTCCATACTCTCTGGAAACAATGACTATATATTTTGTTTTTTGTGATTTTGATTTTTTTTCCATGCTTGCCTACTTAGATTTTACAATATCTCCTCTGTATTTCTATTGCACAGAATAGAGCCGTGCGCTTGTTCCTATCAGTATTAATGAAAGGTCTCCCTTCTACACAGAATCTACCAGTACTTCACTCCTGACCCTTCAGAGTACAACTACACAGCATGCCCCTAGCCTGACTCTAAAAGATGCCAGCAAAGTGATTTGTGAGACGGGGAGGATCGGTATCTCCATTGAGAAGGCCTTTCTGAAAATGATGTCTATCTCCAGCCATTCTTTGTTTCTTGGAAGCCCTGAGTGCTCTGTGAACTGCAGCACAGATACCCACATCCTCATAACCGCTGGATGGAATGACTGCAACACGGATGTGTTTAATGTGAGTGTCCTTCAAACCTGGAGCTTTAAAGTGTGTCTGTAGGCATTTTTTTGCTCTTCATGTCTGACACAGTGATCACATGATCCAGGGACCCGAGCTGCCAGTGACAGCTGGGACTTAAAGCCACCAGCTGCATCAAGTGTTGGCTGTTGACTTTTAGGACCTCATTTACATTTGCTTCAAAATGTGGCCTTTGACATACTTTTTTAAAGTGTTTTGAATGCCAAAGCGCCTATAACTAAATAAAATGGTCACTTTGCAGTCCTGTTCACACTGTTCACTTTGCTTTGCTTAAAATATTATACCCCATGTCACGTTCTTGGTGTTTCAAAGAATCTTCCAAGCCTCCATAGAAGTCTATCACAACACTCACTAACAGAACCTACAACATGTATTCAGTTAGCTTCACTATGTTTTGGTGATATTGGAAGTATGAGATATCCCAGGATGCACTGAGAAACCAACAAGTGAAGTGGAAAGACGTCAGCAGCAGTCACATCCGGTTCATGTGTACATATATATATATATATATATATATATATATTTGGAGTGTCTGGTGCAGACGTCACATCTGGTGTCTAGCATAGAGCAGCAGGAAGGTGAACAGGGTCTGGACCAAATAAGAGCAACTAGCAGACAGCACACATGGTGCGAAACATGGAAACGCTATAGCGGAAGGTGAACAGGGACCAGAGAGAGAGGACTTGAGTGGTGGAGGATCAGCAGAGCTGGCATACCAGAGCAGGAGAAACTAGCAGATGTCACACGTGGTGCGCAGCATGGGAGCAATATATCAGGAGGTGAGTGGGGACCAGAGAGAGAGAGAGGGGGATCAGCAAAACTAAAAATTACTACTGAGAGGAGAATCAGCAGAGCTGGGGATTACTACTGAGTGGAGGATCAGCAGAGCTGGGTGCTACTACTGAGCAGGGGAGCAGCAGAGCTGGGGGTTACCACTGAGCAGGGGATCAGCAGAGCTGGGGGTTACCACTGAGCAGGGATCAGCAGAGCTGGGGGTTACCACTGAGCAGGGGATCAGCAGATCTGGGGGTTACCACTGAGCAGGGGATCAGCAGATCTGGGGGTTACCACTGAGCAGGGGATCAGCAGATCTGGGGGTTACCACTGAGCAGGGGATCAGCAGATCTGGGGGTTACCACTGAGCAGGGGATCAGCAGATCTGGGGGTTACCACTGAGCAGGGGATCAGCAGATCTGGGGGTTACCACTGAGCAGGGAATCAGCAGAGCTGGGGGTTACCACTGAGCAGGGGATCAGCAGAGCTGGGGGTTACCACTGAGCGAGGGATCTGTTTAATGTACTAATTAGCTGGGGATCTCCTGAGTGGGGGTATTACTGAGCTATGGGTACTACTGATCCAGGGTGCTACTGAGCCCCTTTAAAACAAATAGAAAATAAACACACACAGGGCATTTACTAAGCTTCATTAAAACTTCAAAAATACATCACAGAAACCCTAAACGGGAGGAATATTTTTGAAAGTATCAATATATAGAGAAAAAAATGCACTTGGGACTTTCTGAGTTATGCCATAAAATCAATCCCATCTTATAAAAAAAAAAAAATCTATATTTTATTTAATACATTCCATATTAAAATTAATGTGTATGTGAAATAGAAACACTGGAATCACAGCAAATAGACATATGAAATTGGACAGACATTGAAGTATGTATGATGTTTATAAATGTGTCCCCACCCTGGGGTATTATGCTGTTGGTAGTTTAAATACATATGGTGGGTGGGAGATATTACATACTTTTCTCAGTAGAGAAGGTAACAGAAATAAAATGTAATTAAAAATCAAAAGTATCTGAACTATAAATCTCTAAAATATATTTTGGATAAAGGTTTGTGGACACCCGACCATTACATTTGTCACCTTACCATTTACCTTTACATAGAGATGACCATTACCATTGCCTATTCCAAAACCGTTAATACGTAGATGGTCTCCCCTTTGTGGCTGTAGCAACCTTCGATATTCCAGGAAGACTTTCTAGAAAATTTTGGTAACTGTCAGTGGGCATTTTGGCCCATTCAGCCATATTTGTGAAGTTATATAGTGATGTTAAAAGCAACAGTATGTATTGCACTGCCTCCAAACCACCAATGTCATTCAGAATGCTCTGCCAACAGTGCATAGCAGAGTGTCCTGCAGGGATCCTGAAAAAGTCCTGTTTGGGATTTACTCCTCTCCCAGGCTCTTTCCATATACCTTTCGGGTTCTCTGCTCTGCTGATCCACTGCGGATGGTGCACCTCTCCCTTGCAACCCATTAGGCTTACCTGGAGCATAGTGTCATTGGGCCTGGGGAACAGATAGGTCACGTCTATTTGTGCTAAAAGGTTGGTCAAAACTGTGAAGGCTGACAAACAGTAGTCTTGGACAGTCTGATAGTGAGGATTGCCTTTTGTGTGGTTAGTTCTGCTGCACAGCTAAGGTTTTTTTTTCAAAGTTTTTGAACTGTTTATTATTGGAGCACTGTACAGAACCTGTAAATAGCCCCAATAAACACATCATTGTTTCTCACTGTACTGTTGGACTGGTTATGTGTGCCAGAAAAGTTTGCTCAACCCAGGGAACATTATACCAACTACTTAGACCGGCCATAGACAGGCCAAAATCGGTCGTTGCTGGCACCGATGCTGCCACCAATGTCCATGAAAAACTGCCTTTTTTGTGGATTTTCCAGCATGACCGATAAAAGTAAACGAGAAGATCCGCGAAAAACGGCCAACGGTATTGCCCCACTAACGGCGTGAATATCGGCAGATTTTGCATGCTGAACAAAATTCGTCCGATAAATGACCCGTCTATGGCCTGCATTACTCTTAGCTCACAAGTGATACCATCAATGTGTTTGCATATTTGCTTGGTGTGTTGGCTTCTTTTCGTGCATGTTGTTGAATGTGAAGGCCTGTCTTGCAGTTAGGACTCTGATACATTCCAAAGGTATTCAATGTGAGTCAGGGCTGTGTGAAGGCCACTGTATACCCTAGGCTGCTCACTCCTGATTTGGACTGCAGAATACCTTCCCCTCTCTTCATCTCCGCAACATGGTGAGGTGTTCTGTAATCCACAGAGGTGATCAGGAATACCAACCAAATTATTGAGTTTGCTTGCAGTGAAGAGTACTATTAATGCAACATCATACAAATACATTTTAGATATTTGTCCACTGCCAACCTTGTGGTACACTTTTTGGTGAAGGCCCTTTTCTGTTTCGGTGGAACTGTGCCCCTTTGCAAAACCCAGCTCTGTAAAGACATGGATTGATGAGTATGGTGTAGAATAAATTGAGTGGCTTGCACAGAGCCCTGACCTCAACCCTTCTGGACACCTTTAGCAAGAATAGGAATGTTGGTTGTGAGTACCTGTTCTCACAAAATGTTCTTTTGGCTCCAAAAATGTTGTGTAAAGCCTTCCTGTAAGAGTGGAGGTTGTTATAGCCAAACAGGGGGGTCAACTCAATATTAATTCCCTTGGTTTTAAATTGGGATGTCCAACAAGCTCATAGAGGTGTGATGGTCAGGTCCACCAAACTGATAGGAGGTGTGATGGTCAGGTATCCACCAATGTTTGGCCATACAGTATACACTGTAACTGAGCAGGTTGTATATTTAGGTTTCTTCATGCTCGTATTATGTTGGTTTTTCAGAATAAGACTCACATTGTGGTAAACTCAACCCTGTATATTGATTTATCTGCAACAATGCCAAACATCACTCCAAGGGCAGTCAGCCTTATCCGCTGCATCTTCCAGAATAGCATCCTGTGGTCCAGTGGATACAATCCTGCTGGAGGGTAATGTATTTCAGCGATAAGTGTAGTAGTATCATGATATCATTTTCCACACAGATAAGTATGGTATATCGAGCAGCATGCATCTAGGGGACCAGATTCATTAAAAAATGTTTTATAATCCAGCATCACATGCAATGATAGGGTAAAGACCAATACTTCCTATGGCATGATAGTGTTTGTATATAACCATCAAGAGACTGTATTGTTGCAAACAGTATACTCTTCTATCATGGCATGGGATCCAGGGGTGGACTGACCATTCGGGCTCTCCGGCACTGCCCGAGGGCCCAGGGTCAGTAGGGGGCCCCATCAGATGCCCCTGGTACCTTTCATAGGCTTTTTTGGGTGTAGTTTGAGTGTGGGTGAGGACACAAGGGCCCCATGATCTCCTATTGCCCGGGGGCCCCATGAGTTGTCAGTCTGCCTCTGATGGGAACCATTATTGCATGTCAGCTCAGACCAATACTGTTGCGGATTGTTGACATATCTCCATCACATACCAAATAGGTATTGAATCAAATGTGGTGGGTATTGAAGCAGCAGTGGTCGGCATCATGTTGATGTCACATTGACCTTGATGATTCTGAAATGTGATACTGAAATGTTGCATTGACCTGTCACTATGCATAAATAAAGTTATAGATTCAGCATTTCAAAACAGGTGTGCTGACAACATTTTTTTTCTCTACTGAATATGGTGCCTACCACTGCTTGCTTCAACCTCCATATTGAGAGGGTTCTATACCAGTTTGATGTGCGATGAAGATATCTCATTTCTGTTGGGTAATGAGATATCTTGTCAACTGAAAGCTGAGATGCCCGTCACACAAACTGAGACATCTGCTCATCTATGACCACCTTAAATTAAAGCAACCAATCAGCAATTGTCATTCTCTGTGCTATAATTCTTTAAAGCGCAAGTAAACTACATAATATTCTGGCAAATAAGTTCAAATTCCCTCACTCAAAGTTCTCAAACGCAATCTGAAATGAACAATTCAAAAGCACGTTTAGCTTTTTCATGCACAACACTACAGGCCACACAGACCTCCATCACACTGAAGCCATTTTGGATTGGTCCCAGCTCAGAATTTCTAGATTCATGCTTCCTGTCAACATGGACATCACCACCAAATCAAGCAATACAGAGCCCAGTAAATGTAAAGAGAAAAGGATCGCCGCTATTCCCAACCAGCCCAGGTGAATAAATAAGGAGTGGCCTCAGCCTACATGTCTCCACCAAACCACACACCTTGATGCATTTTGCCCCACCCACCGGGGCCTAGTCATAGATTTTAATGCACAAAAACACAATATGATACCCAATTGTTTGGTAAAAAATAAAAGATAATGTTACGTTGAGAAAATAGATACCAAACATGTTGCGCTTTAACCACTTCAAGTCCAGACACTTTTACCCCCTTCCTGCCCAGGCCAATTTTCAGCTTTCAGCGCTGTCACACTTTGAATGAGAATTGCGTGGTCATGCAACACTGTACCCATATGATTTTTTTAGCATTTTTTTGAGACAATTAAAACTTTATTTTGGTGGTATTTATTCACCACTGGAATTTTTATTTTTTATACTATATAAATGAAAATGTTAAAAAATGTTTAAAGTGTTTTTCTTATACAATTTTGCAAATAAATGATCTTTCTTCATAAAACTTGGCCAAAATGTATTCAGTTATCCTTTTAGTAAAAACAAATAACCCAAATTAGTTTATAACCAAAAATTATAATTTTTCAAAAAATTGTTTTACATTTTTATTTTATTTTTTTATATTATTTATGTTTTTTTACATACTGTCACCCTAGCAGTACATCATAGTGACACTGTACTACTTGTGGGGGGTGATGAAGATTTTTTTTTTTTTTTACACTGATTGCTTTTACACTCATAAAGGCTGTAAAAGCAATAATTTCAATTTCTCTCTGGCTGCATTCTTGCAGCCATTGAGAAATACTGTGAGAGCTGTGATTGGTCACAGCTTGTCACATGGTACAAGGCTGTTGTGAATAGCCTAGTACCATGTGACCTCTGGTCATTCACAGATTTCATACGTAGTAAGGAATGATGTCAGAAGTGACATTTTGCTTACTACTATTCATGTGATCACTGATTGGCCAATCAGTGATCACATGATCAGGACCTCACACAGAGGTCCCATACAGCGATCGGACACAACGGGCACCGGATCGCAGTGCCACACGCTCCCAGGGAGCGCGCACAGGCTAAAATGGCAAGCGCCATTTATCAACGGCAACCCACTCCTGCACTGCTCCCGTCCGGCCGTTTATATACATGGACTGGACAGGAACTATGGTAGTTAAAAATTTCAATAGGCGATGCTTTTAAGCCTTTACAGGTTAAAGGGTTAGAGTTACACAGGAGGTCTGGTGCTGGAATTATTGCACCCACTATAACATTCGCAACAATACCTCACATGTGTGGTGCAAACACATATGCGTGCACGGCTTGCGTATGCATTCATCTTTGCATGCATGCATGACGGGACATGGGTGCTTTAAAAAAAAATGTTATTACAATTTATCCTGTTACTTACTTTACAGGGTCCCTTTACTTGTTTATCACTTTTATTGCTATTATAATGTAAATATCCCTTGTAATGTCAATAGGCAGTGACAGGTCCTCCTTACTGAGACATCTGGCGTCTATTAGACCCCATATCTCTCATCTGCCCTGAAAGCATCTGATCAAACCAAGATTGGTTTGATCATAAGCTTTCTACAATTCAAAAATGACTTGTTCACATCCCACCATCTTCAGTTCGGCCTCACCTGTGGGACAGATGAGCCCGGAGAAGCACCAGAAGGGTGGTTGGAGGGGTCCGACCCTTCCCCCAGCCTGCAAAAGCAATGCAGCGGCTTATTAGACACTAAGATGGCATTTATAGAAAAGGGTATCACTGGCTGAGAAAAACAATACCTGGATGGTGCCTATAGCTACAGCCATCATCCCAGTATTACCACTTAAGCTGGCCATAGATGTATCGAAAACCGAATGAAATTCAAGTCGATTGTCAACACTCGATATTTGTGCCTCAGTCGAAAGTGCCTGATCCAACATGCTGTTTTTTTTTTTTTAGAAAACCAAACAAATGATGGCACAAATGTACAAGATATTTTTGTTCGACAGAACGTTTGGTTTTCGACTCATCTGTGGCTGGCCTAAAAGTGCCGCCATATATATATATATATATACGTATTGTGTTTGGCAAGTGGTTTGGCATTTATACATGTCCCAGTTTCCCATGTCTTTTTTTGACAATAGCTTACTGATCAGCACAAATGGCCAAAAGTTAATGCTACCCATAGACTTCAGTTGGGCTTGCTGCAAACTTTGGGCAACATTCGAGAAACTGTAAACTGTATGCAGACAGATTTGCTCATACCAACCCTCCACCCATGCCATTGGTCTTCATGCTCTCGAAGAGCTAAGATGGCTGAGGAATCTTCTACAGGCATCATTTCTGGGTTTGTTGGATGCCTGGTTCAGTTCTGAGTGTGTGGTTTTGCAGTGATCTGCTGTTTTTGTGCAATCACAATTGTAAATGGGTTCTTGTCAATGTATCAGAGACCAGATTCAATCTCCCAGTCTCTGGTTCTTTACCAACACACAGGAGAATCTTGAGCTTCTTGTGGTTCCTCAGGTTTTACACCATCATCGAGAAGCTAGAAGGCGGAGGATCATTCTTTCCAGAATTCCAGCTATTCATTGGCGATCAGCCCATCCCGACAAACTTCACACTTTCCGCCACAGATGACATAACGGTCCGAATATGGATCAGGACAGAGGAGGACCAGTTCAAAGTTGTCATCAACGAATGCTGGGCAACACCAACAGAAAATGCCTATGGTCCTGTGTCGTTCCCCTTCATCAAAGACAGGTAGTGACCTCCTCCGCCTGTTCATTCTCTTTAATGTTAAAGTCTACCTCCAGCTGAAATATTTCTGCTTTTAATTTTGAATGGGATGAGGAAAGCTTGGGACTTCTGCAAAGGTTTTAGGTTTGTGTCTTCTCTGTGCTTGATGATCATTCATTTACATTTTTCTTTAAAGCTGTGCTTTGGCGAACACCTTCACCACCATCCAGACGAACGGCGTCTCCAGCAATGCTACCTTCCAAACAAAGATCTTCTCCTTTGTCAACAATCCTATCGTATACCTGCACTGCCGGCTGTCTGTGTGTCGGGAGGTGATACCTAACACCTGCAAACCGGTATGTATACCTAGAATGTGTTGAGAAGGAAGATGGAAGTGGAGAACTTTGCTGGTTGTAGAGCTATAGGTCTGACTCACCAGAAGACGTCTTAGACCTCTACAGAGAGACCACTGCTTCCAAATAAAGAGTAATTGATCAGTGCACTGCATCACTGGAAGAGATGTCCCCATGACCAGGGGCGTCCCTAGGGTTGGTGTCACCCGGTGCGGTAACACTTGGTGACACCCCCTCTGATGGTCCCTGCATGATGGATCGGATCTGCGGATTGAGCATAATGGATCGAAGTCCGATCCATTATCCTCCCCAATCTGCAGATCCGATCCATCCTGCGGGGATTGTCGGCTTGCAACCTATACGGGGTTAACTGATCTCTCCATGAAAAGGTAAGTTTTAAAGCAAGCCAACGATCCCCACAAGATGGATCAGATCTGCTGATTGGGGAGCATAATGGATCGGACTCCGATCCATTATGCTCAATCCGCAGATCCGATCCATCCTGCGGGGATTGTCGGCTTGCTTTAAACTTACCTTTTGGTGGAGAGGATCCGCTGTCACCCCGTGCGATAGGTGTCACTCGGTGCGGCGTGCACCCCCCACACCTGCCTAGGGACGCCGCTGCCCATGACAACTAAATTGCTGGATTTTTTCATAATTTCCAGTCCCCATAACCATAATCACCAAGGCCAATAGAAGGGGAGAACCTATCCAGCTACTATCTACAGTATCTATCTAAGACCTTAATAAAAAGTGTAATTCACTTATTCCATGTTTGGAGTAAATCTGGACAGATGTCTTTTTGGAGAGATATACTGTAAGCAGGGCTTTTTTGCTCAGAGAATAGGTGCAGGAACTCCCCCCTTGTCTCTGCCCCTTAGCCACTTCTGATCATCGTCCCTTGCTTCCACCCCCTACCAAACTCCCAGTACCACTCCATTTGGAAAATATAGAACCAAGTATTATTTTGTGGTGCTAAGTAATTTGTATGGAAATTGTTAATGATAAAAAAAACAAAACAGTAAAATAGACCCCTGCAGCCAGCAACAATAGAACCTTCCCCAGCAACAATAGATCCCCCTGCAACAATGGACCCCCCACAAAAAAATACAACCCAAACAATAATAGATCCACCCCAATAGTGACCCCCAGATCTCCCAGCAGGCAGCATCCATAGACCCTCCAGCAGCCAGCATCAATAGTCCTCTCCCTGAACAGTAGATCCCTCCCAGCAACATAAGACCCCCTCAGTAACAATGGATCCCCCACCAGCAACAATAGACACCCCAGCAGAAACAGATCCCCCACTAGCATCAATATACCCTCCAGCGCACCCCAGAATCACTTTCCATTAACATACATTCAGTGTTGGAGGTGCTGGAACTGCGTTCCCCTGCTCTCCCACTGAAAAAAATCCCTTGGTATAAGAATCCAGCAACTGATTCCCCACTAAACTCACTCTAAAAAGGATGGGGGGAGGCTGGGGATAGTCTTTAGGATATACAGTACAGTACATATGACAATAAGTTCTCTGATAGGACTCCATAAGTAATATGTAACTTCTTCCTGCTCTGGTATTTTCAGTCTTGTAGCAGTTCCCGAGCGTCCGTGAGGAGCGGTGAAAATGTCTTCACAGGAGTCACTCGGATGGGACCTCTGCATTTGAACAGCCGAAGTTAGTACTAAATTGTTTTATATCTAAACAGTCGTCAATGAGTATTTGTAAATATTAGAAGATCCATTATTAAAGTGTCACTAAACCCAGGACCCTGCATTCACTATATCTGGTCTCCCCGGACCCCGCATTCACTATATCTGGTCTCCCCGGACCCCGCATTCATTATATCTGGTCTTCCAAGGCCCTTCATTCACTATATCCGCTCTCCCTGGACCCTGCATTCACTATATCCGGTCTCCCTGGACCCTGCAGTCACTATATCTGGTCTCCCTGGACCCTGTATCCACTATATTTGGTCTCCCCGGACCCTGCATTCACTATATCTGCTCTCCCTGTACCCTGTATCCACTATATCTGGTCTCCCCGGACCCTGCATTCACTATATCTTGTCTCCCCGGACCCTGCAGTCACTATATCCAGTCTCCTCGGACCCTGCATTCACTATATCTGGTCTTCCAAGGCCCTTCATTCACTATATCCGCTCTCCCTGGACCCTGCATTCACTATATCCGGTCTCCCTGGACCCTGCAGTCACTATATCTGGTCTCCCTGGACCCTGTATCCACTATATTTGGTCTCCCCGGACGCTGCATTCACTATATCTTGTCTCCTCGGATCCTGCATTCACTATATCCGGTCTCCCCGGACCCTGCATTCACTATATCCGGTCTCCCAGAACCCTGCATCCACTATATCCGGTCTCCCCAGACCCTGCAGTCACTATATCCGGTCTCCCCGAACCCTGCATCCACTATATCCGGTCTCCCAGAACCCTGCATCCACTATATCCGGTCTCCCCGGACCCTGCATTCACTATATCCGGTCTCCCCGGACCCTGCATTCACTATATCTGGTCTCCATGGACCCTGCAATCACTATATCTGGTCTCCCAGGACCCTGCAACCACTATATCTGGTCTTCCCGGACTCTGCATTCACTATATCTGGTCTCCCCAGACCCTGCATTCACTATATCTGGTCTCCCACAGTACACACAACATGGAAATGCAATTATTTTATTAAATATAAACGGCTAAATACCTTTCCTCATCAACAGTTAGAGCAGTCTTGTGACTTCTATCAGTGTCCAGCTCAGCACTGGTTAAAGCTTGTAGGAGATGTTTTTGTTCTACTCTGACTGCCCTATGAGAATGCATAACCCCTGACCCTCTGTCTGGACAGTGTTGATTGGCCCTGTACTAATCACATGCACCCTCTCAAAGGAAAAATTCTCTAGCAGTACACACCAAACTGAAAAGAACAAAACAGGGTGCACTCTCCTCGTGCATTAACGCAATAACCAAAAATTTATTAGAAAGATGCAAAAACATACTCACAAGCCATGAAAGGTCATAAAAACAGAGACAAGAAGTCAAAGGTGCCAGTCATGGACAGCATGGGGAAAGGAGTTTGACTCCTGAAATGCGTTAGCACTTCACCCGATGACACATAGGGGTTTATTTACTAAAGCTGGAGAGTCCAAAATCAGACACCCTTCTGCATAGAAACCAATCAGCTTCTAACCTCAGCTTGTTCAATGAAGCTTTGGCAATGAAACCTGGAAGCTGATTGGTTTCTATGCAGAAGGGAGTCTGATTTTGGACTCTCCAGCTTTAGTAAATAAACCCCTATGTGTCATCGGGTGAAGTGCTAACGCATTTCAGGAGTCAAACTCCTTTCCTCAGAGCAATAGATCTATAGCTGTGAGGAAGGGAGTTCGACTCCTGAAACGTGTTGGCACCTTTGACTTCTTGTCTCTGTTTTTATGACCTTTCATGGCTTGTGAGTATGTTTTTGCATCTTTCTAATAAATTTTTGGTTATTGCGTTAATGCACGAGGAGAGTGCACCCTGTTTTGTTCTTTTCTGCTAGTATCAAGGTTCCCCAATCTATCATAGGCGGCACCTCAGCAAGTGCACGATTCCATTTTGAGTGCAGCAAGAGACATTTGAGCGCCGGTTTCTGGTTACTGTTGGAGTTTACACACCAAGCTGAGCATGTGCAGTGTGTCTCTGAGGCTGTGATCTATCAGGAGATGAAATGGAGAATGTGGAAGAAGGGGAGGATCAGAGAAGACAGGATCAAGCATCCTTTTTACACAATGCAGAGGATTAACCCCTTAAGTTCCACAGTCAGTATAACAAGCATGCTTTACTGCATATACAGACTGATTTTGGTGTTGTGGATTTAAATTGTTATTGTAGCGCAGACTTAGGGATGAAGTGAGTTTTAATTATTTTTTTGAGTTTGTGTAATCCACAAACTCCTTATACAGTTGCAAGAAAAAGTATGTGAACCCCTTGGGATTACGTGGAGTTTTGCATGAATTGGGCATAAAATGTGCTCTGAATGTCATCTAAGTCACAACAATAGAAGAATACAGTCTGCTGAACATAATATTGCACAAACATTAGATGTTGCCATGGTTTAATTGCACATAACATGTAAACATTCACAGTGCAGGGAGGAAAAAGTATGTGAACCTTTGGACTTAATAACTAGTTGACCCTCCTTTGGCAGCAATAACCTCAACCAAACGTTTCCTGTAGTTGCAGATCAGACCTGCACAACGATCTGGAGTAATTTTGGACCACTCCTCTTCACAAGACTGTTTCAGTGTAGCAATATTCTTGGGATGTCTGGTGTGAATCGCTCTCTTAAGGTTATGCCACAGCATTTCAATGGGGTTGAGGTCAGGACTCTGACTGGGCCACTCCAGAAGGTGTATTCTGTGATGTTGCAGCCATTGTTTTGTTGAATTACTTGTATGCTTTGGGTCATTGTCCTGTTGCATCACCCATCCTCTGCGGAGCTTCAGTTGGCGGACTGATTTTCTTACGTTTTCCTGAAAAATGTCTTGATAAACTGTGGAATTCATTTTCATATCAATGACAACAATCCATCCAGGCCCTGAGGCAGCAAAGCAGCCCCAAACCATGATGCTGCCTCCGCCATGTTTTACAGTGGGGATGAGGTTTTGATGTTGGTGTGCTGTGCCTTTTTTTCTCCACACATAGTGTTGTGTGTTCTTCCCAAACAACTCAATCTTGGTTTCATCTCTCCACAGTATATTTTGCCAGTAGTGCTGTGGAACATCCAGGTGCTCTTTTGCAAACTTCAAACGTGCTGCAATATTCTTTTTGGACAGCATTGGCTTCCTCCGTGGTGTCCTCCCATGTACTCCATTCTTGTTTAATGTTTTCCTTATTGTAGATGTGTCAACAAAAATGTTAGCATGTGCCAGAGATTTCTGTAGGTCTTTAGCTGACACTCTGGGATTCTTCTTTACCTCATGCAGCATTCGGCGCTGTGCTCTTGCAGTCATTTTTATAGGACAACCACGCCTAGGGAGAGTAGCAACAGTGCTAAACTTTCTCCATTTGTAGACAGTCTGTCTTACCGTGGACACATGAACATCAAGGCTTTTGGAGATACTTTTGTAACACTTTCCAGCTTCATGCAAGTCAACAATTCTTGATCGTAGGTCTTCTGAGAGCTTTTTTCTGCGAGGCATGGTTCATATCAGACAGTGCTTCTTGAAACCAGTAAACCCAAAACAGGTGTGTGTTTTTTATGGGCAGGACAGCTGTCAGCAACACATCCAATATCATCACACTGATTGGAGTCAAGGTTGGCTCACTCCTGGCTCCAATTAGCTCTGGGAGAAGTCATTAAGCTAGGGCTGCACATACTTTTTCCTCCCTGCAGTGTGAATGTTTACATGTTATGTGCAATTAAACCATGGCAACATCTAATGTTTGTATAGTATTATGTTCAGCAGACTGTGTTCTTCTATTGTTGTGACTTAGATGACGTTCGGAGCACATTTTATGCCCAATTCATGCAAAACTCCACGTAATCCTAAGGGGTTCACATACTTTTTCTTGCAACTGTAGCTGTAAAAAAAAAAAAAAAAAAAGATGGCGCTGTCGTATGGTACAAGGTAGAATGGCATGTTGTCACCAACAAACCACATTCATGCCAATAAATATAGGGACATTTAGAGGTTGATTTATATATATTTTTTTATTTCTACAAGCTCATGGTGCACATTTTGATTATTTGCTCACATTCTATCCCTTGCAGTGCAGAGGTGTAGCATGCTCCTGAGATGGACTCAGGGGTCCATACTTTCCCATTACAGCCGAGTGTCAGGTTGAGTGTCAGGCTGTTCAATCTCTTGCCTGAGCTCAGTGCTGATAACACATACTCAGAAACTGTCATAATAAAAGTGCTTTCAGGATTAAGTAAATAGAAAGTAAAGTATTTGTGGCAGTGGTGTAACTAAAACCTTCAGGGCCCCCTTGCAAGAAACCATGAAGGCCCCTCCAACCCTCGATGAGGGCCCTTCCATCCAAGCCCAGTGGTTGAACGCCAGTGTGGCAAGTGTGACCTTTGTGATCCTGGTAGTTCCTCCACTGGTGTCGGTAGTTTATTTATTTTTATTATAATTTGTTTTTTACCATTTTCAAAATATTTATTTTACAATTGTTTTAGGATTCCTGTTGGGGGGGATCTTTGGTGAGATATCAGGTGTCTAAACAGACCTCTGACATTTCACCTTTGAGATATCAGGGGTCTAAACAGACCTCTGATGTTTCACCTTTGAGACAGAGGAGATTGAGGAAACAGGCCTCAGTCTCATCTCTGCAGCCTCCAGTGCACTGAATGAATGGATAGGAAAATCTCTGCACAGAGATTCCACTGCGTTCACAAACTCAGTTTACTAGGTTTCAGTTATGAATGGACAGAGTCAGTGATTGGTACAGATCACTGACTCTCCATTCAGACAAGGAAGGGGCTGGTAAATGACACAGTTACGACCCCTTTCTGCTCTCCATCCTGACAGATCTGACAGATTCCCCACAGCAGCCAATGGGAGGGGGCAGGAAAGAGCACAGAGGCCGGAGAGCACGGGGGGAGGGGCAGGAAAGAGCACAGGGGCCGGGTCAGGAAAGAGCACGGGGGCCAGAGAGCACAGAAGGGGGACCAGAAAAGAGCATGCAGGGGTCGGAGAGCATGGGGAGGTGGGGCAGCAAAGAGCACGAAGGTCGAAGAGAGTGGGGGGGGGGGGGGCCAGGAAGGAGCACGCAGGCCGAGGAGCATGGAGAGGCCAAGTAAGAGCATGGGATTTGGAGAGCACGGGGAGGTGCCAGAAAAGAGCACAGGGACCGGAGAGCTCGGGGGGCTGGAGGAGTGGTGGGGATAGCTGCCTATAGAAGAACCAATCTCTCCAATTTCCTCCTGCAGCCTCTGAATGCCCACATCTCCTTCTGCAGATATTCAGCAGCTGTAGGAGGAAAATGGAGAGATTGATTCCTCTATATACAGCCACCGCCACTGCTCCACCTATCCAGGAGTACAGTGGGAGCACATGTGCCCCCTGCAGCATGGGGTCGGGTCGCAATTGCTACCCTTGCGATCCCTGTAGGTACGCCTCTGAGTTGCGCCTGTAGGATAAGCCACCTTTGCAGTTACAGCTCCCTGCTATTTATATTCAGCCCTGTGTTCATTTTATATGTATTTGAATTTTCTTTCCAGGCAGTGAAGCAGGCACGTCAGCTAATGCCACACTCGGCCCCGGTTATATCATTCTCATTGCCATTGGTGTCCTTGCTGTGGTCGCCATTATCATCGCCGCCCTGGTCTGCTGGCATCAACGAAGAACTGGCAACTACAACTTCAGGATGAAGACCCGGGATGTCGGCTACCAAGTGTTTTCCAACTAGAGACTGTGGGACAGAATTCTTGTTATTCCACAATGAGGGCTGTTATGAATTGGAGCCATCAAAATCACCATTACCAGATAAAAAGCGAACTAAAAAATCATTTAAAAAAACCCCAAAAAACATTTAGGTTTGGATGTACAGTAGTCCAATCTGTACTATGTCATATTAAAAAAAAAATCCAAAGATCAGTAGCAAGCAGCTTGTAACTTCTAAATAGTCAGTCCATGGCAAAGCATATTTTAAAGTTCAGTCGATCCTGCCAGGCAAAGTCAGCCCTTGACTTCTTCCATCCACCTGGCTACATCCTCCATAATATAAAATATAGTATAGAATAGAAAATAAAGGAATAGAACATAACAGAAATTTAAAAAATAAGATAGCAAATAAAATGGTAGAGTAGAAAAGAATAAAATAGAATTAAATATAACGGAATAGAATAGAAAAGAGACTACAATAAAAAAAAAAATAGAATAGAATCGAACGAATATAGATGTCTTCCAAAATTCAAATTTCAGAAGACAGCTATATTTGTTCTATTTGAATTTATTCTATTCTAATCTATTCTATTTTTTTTTTAATTCAATTGTTTTATATTTTATTCTATCCTATTCCTTTATTTTCTATTCTTTTCTATTATGTTCTATTCAGGGGCGGACTGACTATTCGAGCACTCGGGCACTGCCCGGGGTCAGTACGGGGCCCCATGAAGTGCCCCTGGTACCTTTTATAGGCTTTTTTGGGTGTGCTTTGAGTGTTGGAAAGGACACAGGGGCCCCATGATGCCCTATTGCCCGGGTGCCCCATGAGTTTTCAGTCCGCCCCTGGTTCTATTCTATTTTGCTTTATCCTATTCTATTATTTTATTTTCTATTCTATTTTATTCTATGCTTTTCTGTTCTATTCTATTATACTCTATTCAGCAGCCTAAGTAGGAATCGTCATCTTATTTCACTTTTATTCCTCACCTTATTTTCCATTTCGAGTTTGAGCTAATTTTCGAATTCAAATTCATTTTCGAATTCGAATGAATTCTATTCAATTTTTTTATTTTCTATTTGATTCTTTTCTATGATGTTCTATTCCACTGTTCTATTCTATTCATTTTATATTCTATTCTATAGCCTAAGTAGGAATCATCATCTTATTTCACTCTTATACCTTACTGTATGTTTCCATTTCGAGTTCAAATTCATTTTCAAATTCATTTTTGAATTTGGATAATTAGTTTCGTTATAATTTATTTTGGATTTATTGAAATTCATTACTATTGTGAATCAGAAATTCAGATACATCCAAATCTCAGAATAACAAACATTTTGCCCGAATTTTGATTAGTAATGAAACCAATCACTCATGTCTAAAAAGCATATTTTAGCTATCGGTCGATCCTGGTGGGCTAAGTCAGCCATTGACTTATAAGTCTTAGATGGTCCAACAGTGAGATCCCACTGCCAAACTCTGCTTTCATCCACCTGGCTACATCCTCCATAATATAAAAGTCCAACAGCCATGGTGGGAACCTCCGCTAATGGGAATAGTAGACCCAAGAACTCAGTAATAGAATTCCCAGGAGATATAAGAAACTGTCTTGTACCCACTGACCACCGACATACCAGTTTTTGGTGGACCACTCCTTCAATGGGTATCTTCAAATGTTTTTGACAAAGAAGTGTTTTAGTCTGTACTACTATTATTATTATTATTATTATTATTATTATACAGGATTTATATAGCGCCAACAGTTTCCTCAGCACTTTACAATATAATGGGAGATAATACAGCAACAATACAGTTCAATACAAGAGGGATAGGAGGACCCTGATCCTGGGAGCTTACAATCTAGGAGGGAGGGGCTAGTGGTACAAAAGGTAATAAATGGGGGGGACAAACCAGGGGCGGTCTGACAACTCATGGGGCCCCCGGGCAATAGGGGATCATGGAACCCCTGTGTCCTTGCCCAAACTCAAAAAAGCCTATGAAAAAGGTACCAGGGGCATCTCATGGGGCCCCCTACTGACCCCGGGCCCTCGGGCAGTGCCCAAATTTCCAAACGGTCAGTCTGCCCCTGGGACAAACTGATAGGAAAAATAGAAGATTTGGTTATTAGCTGAAGGCAGGATAGGCTTCCCTAAAGAGATAGGTTTTCAGAGATCGCCTAAAAGTGGACAGACAGGTAGATTGGGGTAGAGAGTGCCAGAGGATAGGGGAGGCTCTGGAGAAGTCTTGGAGATGAGCATGGGAGGAAGAGACAAGGGAGCTAGAGATCAGGAGGTCATGCGAGGAGCGGAGAGGACGGTTTGGGTGATATTTGGAGTCATTTACAGTCATCTGTGAATGAGAGACTACAAATCCCGACAGCCTTAGCGGCTATCAGCACAGTGGCTAAATGGTTAGCACTTCCTCCTGGCAGTACTAGGCTTGTTAGTTTGAATCCCAACCACCTGCCTGATGTTTTCATGTTCTCCCTGTGTCTGCGTGGGTTTCCTGCAGGTACTCTGGTTTCCTCCCACATTCCAAAGACATGCTGGTAGGTTAATTGGCTCCTGTCTAAATTGGCCCTAGTATGTGTATGTATGAATGTGAGTTAGGGACCTTAGATTGTACACCCCTTGAGGGTTAGGGACTGATGTGAATGTACAATATATACGTAAAGCACTGCGTAAATTGAGGGCGCTATATAAGTACCTGAAATAAATAGTCCTCAATGAACTATGACGGTGCTGTGAAGCGCCATGGTAGTTCATTCATTCTTCCTGTCAGAATATCTGCTTGCTCATACATATTGTACGAAAAGCAGATATTCTGACAGGTCTGCAGGAGACATGCATGGCATCAGCAATCTACTGATCGCTGGTGCAATGCTTTCCAGATTCCTGCAGACAGAAATAATAAATGCACATTTTTTTACCTGCAAAAAAATGTGCATTTATTATTTTTTTCTAAAAGGTGAACTTATCCTTTAACCTAGTAGAGGTGATCACCATATTACATATACCTGTTAACACTCACCTATGGCTTCAGCTTTTCACGTTGCCTAGATGGTGCACATCAGACTAATCAGTTTCCTTCAGGGGCGGACTGACAACTCATGGGGCCCCTGGGCAATAGGGGATCATGGGGCTCCTGTGTCCTTGCCCAAACTCAAAAAAGCCTATGAAAAAGGTACCAGGGGATCTTATGGGGCCCCCTACTGACCCCGAGTTTCCAAATGGTCAGTCCACCCCTGGTTCCCTTTATTTAGAGAAAACAATTTATACTTTAATTCTTAGGGGGTATATCTATATCTCCAAGTTTTTTTCTTGACTTTTGGAACTTGGTCTGAAATTTTGACCATGGGAGTCTAATGTGTCATACTTATTAGTTTGATGACTTAGTTTCAACTATGAGACCTGGCCAATGGTCCCAGGATTTAACTGGTTCTAGCAATGTCTGAAGGTAAGGTCGTGGCTACATTTGGGAATGGTGGACTTAAAGCAGAACTGTGGCCTATGGAAGTTCAAGTATTTAACCCCTTCACGCCGGCGCCTCCCGGCCCTTTAAGAGTTTCATAAGCCGGGAGGCGGGACGGGTGGGGTTTATTGATCATGTGACCGCCGTGACGAGTCGTCGTCACATGATCGGGAAAGGTCCCGATCGAAGGAGGAGACCGGGACCTTTCCGTGAGCATTGGACATGTGTGCTGGGAGTGCGCAGGGCGCGCGCTCTCCGCACATATGTTTTTATTTATTAGAACGCAAATATGCGGCCGCTCGGCGTCTATGCCCAGACTCTGGGAGGCCACATATTTGTGTGCGGCCGGCGTGAAGAGGTTAAAGATTCCTAACAATCTGTAAATAAGGGATTGCAAAGTCTTCTTTAGAAAAAACAAAACATGTAGAGTGGCCCAGGACGTACTCTTCTTGGGTCCCCTGCTGGTGCACCTGACTCCTCCTCTCCTTTGTGTGCCCCCATAGCAAACCACTTTCTATGGGCCACACCTGAGCTGCACTACATGTGTCCATAGACACACCCATGGCTTGGCCCCGCTCCCTCATCACAGGTTTGACTGACAGCAGCGAGAGCACTGCCCCCATCCAAGCTTGTGAGAGTAGGGAGAAGGTAGAGAGCCACTATAGATAGGCACAGCGCTGGATTGAGTGAGTACGTATTAGGGGGTGGGGCAATTCTACTACCTAAAGGGCTTCTTCACACTTGACTAAATCTCTAACGCTTACCAAATGCTCCTATAGCTTTAGTATAGGCGTTAGACAGGCGTTATTGGGCATTAGACAGGCGTTATTGGGCATTAGACAGGCGTTATTGGGCATTAGACAGGCGTTAATGTGCTTTAGTATGGGCATTTGAGTAGCGTTTTTAACGTAAAAGGCTAGTCTAACGTCCTATGAGCAGTTTTGAAGCATTTGACAAGCATTAAAACCACACCACAAACTAAATATACTGTAATGTTATTACCGTGCTGCCACCGCGCGGCCATTGCCCTGCATACGCTTGACAGTGCATTTGAGGAGCGTCATCATAGACTTGAATGGGAGGCATTGAAAGGCTTCCCATTCAAGTCTTCTGACATGAGGCTTCAATTTTGAAACGACGTAACGGAGGTAAATAATGTTAAGGGTTTAGGACCACTTTAAACAAAACTCTTTGTAGCTACATGTGAGTTTTGAGGATGAATTACTCCACAGTAGAACAGGTACTTTCACTTTCATTTCCACAGCTCTGCTTATCTCCCCTCTCTCAGCAATGACTCAGCAGCAGAGCTCTGCCTTATTCCCCCTCCCAGAAAGTACTCAACAGCTCAGCTTCTCCCACTCCCTCCTCCCAGCATTGATTTGCAGCTCACATCTCTATTTTCTTCCCACCCAGCCATGACATGCCAGCCTTCTAATATCTAAAGTAAACACAGAGTAGAAGCACAGGAGAAGGGGAAGAGCAAAGTGCTAAGATCCCACCCGAAGGACTTTAATGCTTCTAATTTAAATTTAGGATGAATCGTTCCACAAGGCTGCATCTATATAGGATAGTGAAGACTTCTTTTAAAGCTTATTAACTACTTTTTAAAAATGTGTAAATACTTGAATGTCAATACTGTCCATACTGTTCTACAAGTCTGTGCCTTGCCCCACCAGCTCTGCATACTTACCGTTCTTTTGTTATCCTGGCGCTCCAATCAGTGAATCACCTCCCTCCCAGGCCACAGCACTTATACTTGGTAATTGACTGTTCAAGTGCTATGAGATGGGGGCAGAAAGGGAGAGCTCAGCTCTGTGAAAGCTGAGACAAGAGTGACTCACACACAGATTCTGTTGGCTTCAAGGAAGCAAAGGGAAGGCAAGTATGTTTTGCCGCTGGGACTGACATTACAATTAATTTTCATCTTTGTTCTGCATTGTCATAGCACTGGTTTACTTGACAGCCTAAAGGTGCCCGCAGACATTAGTTGTTGGCTGGCTGTTTGCTTACATTTAAGCTACTGAACAATCATTCTTATGTACGGACGCAGTACAAACATGCAGGTAAACACTTGAACCTTTTTGCTTATGGAGAGGTAGGAGGGCCCTGCTGGTGGCTACCACCATAGAGATCAACAGGTTTGGTCAGCTAGCCTACAGGCGAAAAAAAGACTCCTCAGTCTGACAATAAATGGCTGGTTTGGTTGAACATTCTCCAGTGTCTGTATGCACCAAGACTGCAGCGTGTGCAGCAGATTATAATGGAGGTTATGAAACTGGAGGTCATTCAACATTTCTCCTAAATAGAAGCCCAGTAAAAAAAATAATAGATGTACTGGAAATGCAGTAAAATGGTCAGTGTAGCCCATAAAAGAATATTTACTGTTATTTTATTGAAGATTAGAAGGATTTATATGAAGCTATTTTTACTATATAAGAATGTAACTATTTTACTATGTCTATAAAACTGAATCCTATTCTTTGCTCCCTCATCGGTATGTTCACCTAAAACCGGTATCTCAGAAGGTCAGCTGCTGGTTTCTCTTCTATAGGAATACAGGAACCTGACATAGGCAGTGTGATACCAGAACACAACCTCAGTGATATACAGTATATCAAATAGTGAAGGGGGTGGATTTAGGTCTCCATCGTGGGGCCCTTGAGAGTAATAGGAAGACCATGGATGATGATTGAACCCCCCCCCCCCCAGTGGCCAATCTAATTTGAGATACCAGTTTTGGGCAGACACAACCTGTAACGGGGTAAACAGCTGAATTAATATCAATGTGCAGAATTTTAATTTAAATTAAAGTCCAAATAAAGACCTTAGAAACACCAGTCTGCTTTGTCTTGAGGATGTATAAACATTGTGGGGGGGATTTACTAAAACTGGAGTTGTCAGAATCTGATGCAGCTGTGCATGGTAGACAATCAGCTTCTAACCTCAGCTTGTTCAATTACGCTTTGCAATAAAACCTGGAAGCTGATTGGTCACTATGCAGAGCTGAACCAGATTTTGCACCCTCTAGTTTTAGGAAATCAACCCCTAACTGTCTTGTGGCCCCATTCAGACTTATGTATTAAGTAATGGCTTGGGTTACAATTGGTTTTGGCCCCCTTATTTAAAAAAGCACCCCCGTGCTAGCATATACTCAAGGCCATTAGCTCAAGTCAAGGTGAATGGTATTTTTTCCGACCTTTCTGATTACTAACTGCACTAGACAGAGGTGTCCCCCATCTCCCCTTCTTTTCGCCGTTTCGCTTCAGGCCTTTCTATGCAGAGTCCACCTAAATCCGGACATTACAGGTCTTTTGTATCAAATATCACCAATACAAGGTATCAGTTTACGCTGATGATATGCTTTTTTTCCATGACTAAGCCAGTGATCTTCCTTCCTAATCTCTTTCAAGAGATTAGGAAGCCTTGTCTAATTTAAAGATAAACTTCACTAAATCTGAAGCCATGGGTGTGACGATCTCACCTTCTTTACAACACCAGCTCAAATGGAAAAACACCTCTCTAAAATATCTAGGCACCTTCATCCCGGCTAGCCTCCCTCATACCCATGAGCTTAACTTTCCTCTGCTTCTTAATACGGTTCAAACTCTATTAGTAACACTGGCAACATGGACTTTCTGCAAAGTGAAACAAAAAACAAAAAAGGAAGAAGTCATAGCCTTCGAAACGCGTCAGGTATACTGAGTGTCTACCCCCATGATGGGATTCGCACTGGCTTCTTATCTTTGAAGTCCCTTTGAGGACTACATGCCTGATTTTATTCGCTGTTTGTGAGTACCTATCTTCTTTTAAGAAATTCTGTTACTGAGGTAATGTGCAAGGTTGGTGCGCTTCTTGTTTTTTGTTTCACTTTGCAGTATCGATCGGGCTTCCCCAGCCCTGTTTTGGAGCTGCACAACCTTGAAATATACTGGTGGTCTCTTGCTCTGGTGTTGGTTCCATCCATTTGCCACCGGTCTGGGCCCTAGAGAGCAGGAGAAATCGCAGCTGGTCTATTAACATGGACTTTACTCCTGGTTTGGGAGATGCAATATAATAAAAATATTAATCTTTCCGAAATTTCTAAAGTTGTTCCAAGCTTTGCCCATCTCCCTACCATCCAGTTATCTTAAAAAAATTAACTCCCTTCTGTCTAAATTAATTTGGGCTGGAAGGAAGCCCTGTCTTTGATGCTGCCTCTTGACATTTCTAAAACATGCTGGAGGATTAACAGTTCCTGACCTTAAATATTATCAGGCAGTACATCTGGGCCGCCTTATAGATTGGTGTCGCCCTGTAGAGATTAAACTTTGGTTGTGACTAGAACAGGCCCAAGGTGACTTGATGCTCTGCCACCTGTCGTGGTGCTTTGGGGAGGTGGTGACATCTTTCCCGACATATCCCTTGGTAGGCACTACTGCTCAAATCTGCCTCCAATTATTTTCTTCCCAGCATTCCCCATTTTTTCCAATCTGGGGGAATCCGGGCTTTGCACCGGTTGTGCGAAATGGTACTTTTCGCATGCTGGCTTAAAGCAGGCATTTTCAGGCCTCCAATTTTTTAATTGCCCGAGATCGGCCTTCTATTTCATGCCTTACTGATCCCAGGGGAGCTTTTAGACTGGACTTCTGGAGAATGATGCAATTGCAACACTACCTATGCTCTTTGCTTCCCACTATTGTCTTCAGATGTGACCTGACTTCTTTTGAGGATATGTGTTTGGAACAAGGCACCTTACCTTATACGCTCTCTAAAATGTATGCTCTATGAACTGAACCAGATGGAAGATCTGTTCCTGACCTCACAACACAGAAGGGAGACATACTCCAAGATGCGGGTTTGTGGAATATGTTTGTCTACTCTGAGGAGGGTAAAGCTCTCCTTGAACCGGGCCCTGCTGACTGAGGGTGCTCATTTGCCCTCCCTTTGGATCAGAACCTTCTTCCCCTCCCCCTCCCTCTTTTTTTCTTCTTCCCCTACCCCTTTTTTTTCTTCTTCCCCCTCCCCCCTTTTTCTTCGTCCCACCTTTATCTTGTATTAAGGCAGCTTATTCCAAACAAATGGGCTGACCTAATGCAACCTCAATATGTGTTAGTGCATTATCTTAAAGCAGTATTCAACCCAAAACCAAAAATGTAATATATTGCAGCTTACCAATCCTTAGATGTAGTGGCCGCATTCATTTTCTTTTTTTAGGCTTTTTCCCCTCTGTTTTGTGCCCCTATTGTGCCCCTATTTTGGATGAAGGAACACAGAGGGCACAGCAGATAGCAGAAATGTCAGTCTGGGGGGGAGGGGAATGCAGTGGAGTCCCGAGGCAGGTGCAAGGGGTGCGGCCCGCACCGGGTGACACCTATCGCATGGGGTGACACCGGACCCGCTCCATGAAAAGGTAAGTTGTAAAGAAAGCCGACGATCCCCGCAGGATGGATCGGATCTGCGGATTGGGGAGCATAATGGATCGGACTCCG
This sequence comes from Staurois parvus, assembly GCF_062004578.1. Taxonomy (NCBI): domain Eukaryota; kingdom Metazoa; phylum Chordata; class Amphibia; order Anura; family Ranidae; genus Staurois; species Staurois parvus. The sequence goes on from NW_028318370.1 coordinate 573,176, forward strand.
ATCCATTATGTTCCATCCGCAGATCCGATCCATTCTGCGGGGATCGTCAGAGGGGGTGTCACCAAGTGTTATCGCATCAGGTGACACCAACCCTATGGATGCCCCTGGTTGAATGTACTAGTAGATTTGAATACAATAATGAATTGAAGCCAAGCTCCAGCTCACACTTTATAATCCGTTACAGCAAACCGTTTTTTTCCTTTTGGGATAAAGGTTTTACATGAATTAACACTGATCACTGTAAACACCCCTGTCAGTGCTAAATGGTTTGTCTCATCCCTGTAAGAGAGCTTGTTCTCTTGAAAAACAACAGACTTACTGGCTGCATCACCAGATGGAAATATAAGAAAGAAAGCCTAAAGAAGAAAACGAATGCAGCCATCACATCTAAGAATTGGTAAGCTGCAATATAGCAAATGTTTGCTTTTGGGTTTAATACTGCCTTAACTTCACTTCAGAAGGCCCCTTTCACATCTGAGGTACTTCCATCATATCAGAGCCCCCCTTTCACATCAGAAGCCCCTATCATGTCAGAGGCCCCAACTTCACATCAGTGTCAACCCTTCACATCAGTCACCACTTCACAAAAGGGCCCCCCCATCACATCAGAATCCGTCCTATACATCAGGGGCCCCCTAGACATGAGAGCCCCCATTGTTGCCCCTATACATGACAGTGCCCTCATTACATCAGAGCCTCCCCTTCACCCAGGGTCCCCCCATCACCACAGAGTCACCCCAGTCACACATTACCCTCTGTACAGAGCTCACCAGTCACACAGGCCCCCCTGATCACACAGTATCCTTAACAGATTAGAGCCCTACCTCTTGGCTTCAGCAGTGCAGTAGAGGGTGGGAGGTGGAGGGGGTCTGGTGGAGGGGGATTTTCATGTTCCCATAAATGCTGGGGATGGCCCTGCATGCTGCCTGTCCTGGAGTCATGTATTCCTATGATCAGGGCTTTTTTTCTCAGAGAATAGGTCCAAGTCACCCCTTGCCTCCACTATTACCCACCTCCAAGCACTGTTCCTTGGTTCCACCCCCTGCCCACCTCCCAGTACCACCCTTTTAGGGAATACGGAACCCAGTGTCATTTTGTGGTGCTAAGTAATTTGTATGGAAATTGTTAATGATAACAAGAAAAGCAGTAAAATAGATCCCCTGCAGCCAGCAACAAATATTTTCCCAGCAACAATAGACCCCAAGCAGAAACAACGGATCTCCCCTCAGCCAGCGTCAATAGACCCTCCATCAGTCAGGAACAATAGACCCCTCACTCAACAGTAGATCCCACCCATCAACAATAGACCCCCCAGGAACATAAGACTCACTCCCAGCAACAATAGACATCCTCAGCACAAGAGACCCCCCCCACAAAAATAGATCCCATCCAGCAACCATAGATCCTTAGCAGCCAGCATCAATAGACCCTCCAGCACACCACAGCATCCCTTGCCATTATATACATTCAGTGCTGCAGATGCCAGAACTGCGTTCCTCGGCTTTCCTGCTGAAATAAAGCCCTGGCCATGGTGCAGCCATCATCACCATAGCAAAGAATGATGCTGTGTTCCCTGACCCTAGAGCATCGTTGATTGTCATGATGCCCGTGGCTGGCCCTTCCATACCATGGCAACTCATGATGCTGATCCAGGGCAAACAAGTTCCTGTGATAACAGCACCCCCATGTGAACCCAGGGAGCACCCCAAGGTGCAGTGGCACCTTGATTGAAAGACACTGAACTAAAGAACTGCTGCTTCTGGCTGACATTCTTTCCAGATATGAAGCTTGCTGTTTTGCTCACTGCTCTTCTTACTAAAGAGGAAGCTGTACCTGAAGACCTGCAGTGCAAGAACCTACCTACTTCTGCTTCATTCATTCTGTGAATTAGTGATTCTCCAACTCTTCTGCTGCATCTTGATCATTACCCCACCAGTAAGCAGCGGACCTTAAATATGAGCAAGCAAAGCCTGCCTCTGCCAAGATGGCTGCCTCTACACAGAGCAACACTGCAGAACAAGCCATAGTTTGTCAGTAATGGAGACAATATCACCTGCAGGAAGTATACAACCAGTACACTCACCAGCCACTTTGTTAGGTCCACCTTGCTACATGCCAAGAAAATCTCCCCCACACCATGACACCACCAGCACCAGCCTGAACCGTTGATACAAGGCAGGATGGATCCATGCTTTCATGTCGTTTATGCCAAATTCTGACCCTAGCATCTGAATGTCACAGCAACCAGTCTGCCCATTCTCCTCTGACCTCTGACATCAATGAGGCTTTTTCATCCACACAACTGCCGCTCACTGGATATTTTCTCTTTTTCGGACCATTCTCTGTAAACCCTAGAGATGGTTGTGCGTGAAAATCCCAGCAGATCAGCAGTTTTTTAAATACCCAGACCAGCCCATCTGGCACAAACAACCATGCCACGTTCAAAGTCACTTAAATCCCCTTTCTTCCCCATTCTGATGCTCAGTTTGAACTTCAGCAAGTTGTCTTCACCATGTCTAGATGATGAAATGCACTGAGTCGCTGCCATGTGATTGGCTAATTAGCAATTTGTGTTACCAAGCAATTGAACAGGTGTACCTAATAAAGTGGTCGGTGAATGTGCTTTGCCCTCTGCTTGCCATATTTTTGTAAAGTGAGTGCTATCATGGAGAGCAAATGTTTTCTATGCAGAATGGACTTTCTGTACAATAAACCCATACAATGCCAGATTAAACTCTATGGTGGCCCCCAGGCAGTTGAATCCTAGTGGGATAACATTGAACTAACTAGTATGCACGTCGGCCGCTAGCTGGAGATGACCATCACAACTGTACATTACATGAACGTAGGTTGCACCAAAGTTTTTTAACCACTTCAAGTCCGGACACTCTCACCCCCTCTCAGTCCAGGCCAATTTTCAGCTTTCAGCGCTATCACACTTTGAATGACAATTGCGCGGTCATGCAACACTGTATCCATATGAATTTTTTAGCATTTTTTCAAGACAGATAAAAATTTGTTTTGGTGGTATTTATTCACCACTGGGATTTTTATTTTTTTTTGCTATATAAATGAAAAAGTCCAAAAATGTTGAAAAAAAAAAGTGTTTTTCTTATAAAATTTTGCAAATAAATAATCTTTCTTCATAAATCTTGGCCAAAATGTATTCAGTTATCTTTTTAGTAAAAAAAATTACCCAAATTAGTTTATAACCAAAAATTATAATTTTTCAAAATTTTTTTTACATTATTTTTTTTTTTATATTTGTTTTTTTTACATACTGTCAACCTAGCAGTACAGTGTCACCATTTTGTTTTACACCAATTGCTTTTACACCCATAAAGGCTGTAAAAGCAATAATTTCCCCTTCTCTCTGGCTGCATTCTTACAGCTATTGTCACATGGTACAAGGCTGTTATGAATAGCCTTATACCATGTGACCTCTGTGATCATTCACAGATTTCACACGTAGTAAGCAATGATGTCAGAAGTGAGATCTTGCTTACTACTCTTTATGTGATCACTGATTGGCCAATCAGTGATCACATGATCAGGACCTCACACAGAGGTCCCGTATGATGATCGGTGTTCCGCTGTGTCCTCCGGACACAGCGGGCACTGTATAGTGGTGCTGCGTGCTCCCAGGGAGCGCGCAAAAGCAGCGAAGTGGGAGGACGTTTATAAACGGCCACCCACCCTACACTGCTCCCATTCGGCCGATTATATACATGGGCCGGACGGGAAGTGGTTAAACACTGACAGCTGAAAGAAGAGCTTTTAAGAGACAAGCTGTAATGTGAACCTGATGTTTGTGGTTTATGTACTTTAAGTTGTCATTGGGTACATTACATTAATACAGGATTTTCTCTATAGTCTTTAATGTAAAGTTTTTGTATCTTGAATTCATTCTTTTTTTTTAAATCTTTTGTAAACAGTTTAAGAAAGCTTCATTGTAATTTTCTTTTATGATCAAATCAATATTATTTTGATCCATTGTTGCAGACCCTTTATTTGGCGTGTGGCCCAAAGGCCAGTGCCTACCCTGCCTATTTGGTAATCTGGCACTGATCTCATCAGGGGCGGACTGACCATTTGGAAACTCGGGCACTGCCCGAGGGCCTGGGGTCAGTAGGGGGCCCCATGAGATGCCCCTGGTACCTTTTTCATAGGCTTTTTTTGAGTTTGGGCAAGGACACAGGGGCCCCATGATCCCCTAATGCCCGGGGGCCCCATGAGTTGTCAGTCCGCCCCTAGATCCCATAGAAGACTATTGTCAAATGTCACTGATAAACCTTTTAGCCTAAAACGCCTAGAAACTAGAGGAACCGGCTATGAGAAAAAGTTACATAAAAGGCATGCATATAATCTGCTGGGCAGACTTTTAAATACGTAGATTAGTATTGTTAATAGGTCTTTCATGTATTTTTTACATGACCTTTTCCTTCATAATGGCAATTTGAAATAGTTTACAGTGTTATGTCTTTTATATCATTTCACCAAACTGCTGCAAAAAGAGGAACCAATGGCAAAGATGCTGCAGGACTGCTAGCTCATGTAATTAACCGTTTCAAGCCAAGCAAAGAAGATTCCCTAGAAGATTCCCTTCAAGATCCCCAAGTTTCCCTTGAAGGCTCATTTCAGGTTAGGGTTCCCAGAAATTTTGCATACTTTTAAAGAGTTTCATAGCTAATAAAAGGCTGAGAAATGCTGATCTAGCTATCAATGACTTCTGGCCATGAAGGGGGTAAATCTAAAACCCCTGCCCAGGGGTGGACTGGCCATTTGGAAACTCGTGCACTGCCCAAGGGCCCAGGGTCAGTAGGGGGCCCCATGAGATGCCCCTGGTACCTTTTTCATAGGCTTTTTTGAGTTTGGGCAAGGACACCGGGGCCCCATGATCCCCTATTGCCCGGGGGCCCCATGAGTTGTCAGTCCGCCCCTGCCCCTGCATTCTCCCCCTCTGAGCACCACGACACGATAATATAATGCTCTATGGGTCTGACTCCTCAGTTGGCACCAGTTCATCTGTACAGAGCATGTATCTAGTAGATGAATACACCACGAATCCTCCTCTATTATACCAGCAGACAATGCCCAGAGAACACAATGTCACCATTCAGACTGAGCGTGGACAGAAGAAAAAGTCCAGTACTGGTGCAGACTCTGGAATTAGCACTGTGCCATCCTATGAATAGCGGGTAACATTTTCCCATGGGATGCCGGTATGTTTGGTGACCCCGGGGCAGGCAGCTGTATTGTCATGCTTCTTTTTATTATGTTCTGTTGTCTGTATTGCTATAGTGATCTGCAAAACTCCAATTGTCTTGTAGGCTGTATGATGGCATATACTGTACAGTAAATGATAGTATTAGCTGGTATTAAAGGTTTACAGAGAGGAAAAGGTGTGTTAAAGAGCAACTCCCAATGTGAACTCCACTGAAGTAAATGGGAGCCAAAAAGGTGAATAAAAAGTAAGGTCAACATTAAAAATGCAAAATTCCTTTAAATATCATGTCTGGAGGATGCCCTGATTCTGCCTGTGAAGTGGCACATCTGTACAATGTATTCAACCTACTACAGCAAAACACGCCCCCTGAGGCACACGGCCAATCACGGTGCTCAGTACCCGGCCACTATGAGCTGCCAGGGTATTATGTGATCATTATGACGAATCATAACGATCACATGATCACAATGTAAAAAAAAAGGTCAAGAATGTTTTCCTTTCACGACTGCTTGCTTAGTGTTGTAAAGCTGTGATTGGCCCCCAGCTATTACATGGTACCTGATACCCTGTACCATGCGATTAGCTGTAGCCAATCACAGCATATCAACAGAAAGCAAGCTGTGATGAATGGAAAGCCACTCATGCCAGTTAACTATTGTTTATAACAGGGATGATCATTGTTATAAGCAACAACAGTGTAAAAAAAAAAAAAAGAGTAGTACAGTGTTACTCTGGTGACACTGAATTACTCTGATGACAGTATGTAAAAAGAAATCTTAAAAAATATAAATGTAAAAACAATGTTTACAAAATTGAACAAAAAATGTTTTTTTTTTTTTTTTACATGCTATTACCAGTCAGCATCCCTGATAAATGCCACACCAGTCATATGATGATGCTGTACTGACAGCATGTAAAAAAAGTTGTGAAAAAAACCCCCAAAATTTAATTTACCTGACAAAAAAAATAAAACTTCAAAAAACTTTCCATGTCTCATACTAAATACCTTGGACTTTCTACTTTCCAAAAGGGGGTAATTTGTACTTTACTGGAATTTTTGGGCCTCAAGAAATGAGATGTGCCGTCAGCACATCAGAATTGGTCAATTTTCAAATATATCCCATAGTTTGTAGACTCTTCAACTTTCAGACAAACCAATTATTATACACTGATTTGGGCTATTCTTATAAAAGATGTGTAGCAGAATACATTTTGTCCTACATTTATGAAGAAAGATTATTTGCAAAATTTCAAACCAGAAACTGAGAAAAACGTGTTTTTTCCCCCACATTTTTGGTATTTTTCATTTATATAGCAAAAAAAACAAAAAACAAAACAACAGTGGTGATTTACCGCTTGCCGACCGAGCTATAGTTGAATGACGGCTACAGTGCAGTTTTCCAGTTCTGGGAGGGCGTCATATGACATCCTCCCAGAATGCGCCCTCCTGCACGCCCCCAGCAGCGGGCCCCAGGCGTCCTACAGACACAGCTGATCACATGATGAGGTAAAAGGCCTATCACAGCAGCCTTTTACCACGTGATCACCTGTATCCAATGGCACAGATCACTGTGTTGCTGGTTATTGGCTGTGCTTTCCTCACGCTGTCACAGCTGTCACGCTGTCCGGCAAAGGACACAGAGGACATCTGCACTGATCATCATGGCACTGATGATCAGTGCCCTGATGATCAATGCCCAGCAGTGCCACCCATCAGTACTGCCCAGCAGTTGCACCCAGCAGTGTCACCATTCATTGCGGCCAGTCAGCGCTGTCAGTCCGCGTTGCCCATCAGTGCTGCATATTAGTGCAGCATCATCAGTGCCTCCTCATCAGTGCAGCCCATCAGTGCTGTCTATCAGTTCCCATCAGCGTTGCCTATCAGTGCCCATCAGTGTTGCCTATCAGTGCCCAGCAGTGCTGCCTATCAGTGCCCATCAGTGTTGCCCATCACTGCAGCCTCCTCAACGCACAACAGTGAAGGAGTAAAAGTACCTGTTTGCAAAATTGTATAATAGAAACAAAGAAAAACTTTGGGTTTTTAAAAAATGTTTTGCTTTTTTTTTCTTCATAGTGCAAAAAATAAAACCCCAGTGGTGATTAAATACCACCAAAAGAAAGCTCTATTTGTGTGAAAAAAAATTATAAAAATTTCATATGGGTACTGTGCTGCATGACCGCGCAATTGTCATTCAAAGTGTGAGAGTGCTGAAAGCTGAAAATTTGCCTGGACAGGAAGGGGGTAAAAGTGTCCGGTAGGCAAGTGGCTAAATACCACCAAAAGAAAGCTCTATTGGTGTGAAAAAAATTATGAAAAAAAAGTGGCATGGGGTTCCCCAAAACATACATACAAGATCTATATCCCTGATTAGCGTCTGGTATGGATGTCAATGGGGAACCCCCCCCCCCCAAAAAAAGATGGCATTTACCCCCTCCTCCCCACCCAGACCTGAAATGGATCTGAAATAAATTTTAAGGTGGGTTCTCGCCCTCTTCTTTTCCTTTGCCTGTCTTCTCTCTTTCCTATTCTCCCTCCCTCTCCTCTCCATCTCTTTCTTCCTCTGCTTTGTATGTCTCTTTCTGCCCCCTCTCTCCTTTCCTATTCTCTCCACATCCTCTCTCTCTCTCTATCTTTTTCCCTCCTGTCGATCTCTCTCTTTTCCCTCCCCCCCTCTCTCCTTTTCTATCTTCTCTCTCTTACTTTCTCTCTCTCCTTTCTTGCTTTCTCTTTTCTCTCTCCCTCTGACTCTTTTCCTAGACTCTCTTTCTTCCTCTTCTATCTCTCTGTTTCCTCTCTCCTTTCTATCCTCTCCCTGTTCCACCCCTCTCTATCTTTCTCTCCTTGCTATCTCGGTCTCCCCCCCCCCCCTCGTTTCCTATCTTCTCTGGGTCCTCTCTCTTTCTTCCTCTACTTTCCTTCAATTTTTCTCTCTCTTTCCCCCCTCCACTCTTCTTTTCTATCTTCCATTTCTTTCTTCCCCTCCTTTCTATCTTTCTGGTTTCTCTCTCCTTTCCTATCCTCTCCATGTCCTGTCTCTCTCTTGCTCTCCTTTTTCCTCCCCTTTCTGTCTCCCTCTTCTCTCTTTCCCCCCCTCTTTCCATTTCCTATCTTTTCTCTTTCTTCCTCTCCTTTCTATCTCTCTTCTCTTTCTCCCCTTCTCTTCTGTCTATTCTCTCCCTGTCCCATCTCTCTCTTTTTTTCTCTCCTTTCTATCTCCCTCTCTCTCCCCCCCTCTCCTTTTCTTTCTTCGCTTTCTTTCTTCCTCTACTTGTCCTTTCTTTCTCTCTTTTTTCCTCTCCTTTCTATCTCTCTCTTTCTCTCTCCCCCTCTCTCCTGTCTATCTCTCTCTTCCCCCTCTTTCCTTTCCTATCATCTCTCTCTTTCTCTCTCTCTTTCTCCCTCTTCTTTATATATCTCTCCCCCTCTCCTTTTTATCCCTCTCTTCTCTCTCTCTCTCTCTCTATCGCTCCCCTCTTTCCTTTCCAATCTTCTCTCTTTCTTCCTCTCCTTTATATCTCTCACCCCCCTCTCTTTCTCTCTCCCTCCCTATTTTCTATCTCTCTCTTTTCTCTCCTCCTCTCTCCTTTCTCTCTCCCTCTCTTCCCCCTCTTTTCTTTCCTACCTTCTCTCTCTCTCCCCCCCTCCTTTCTATCTCTCACATTCTCTCCCCCCCTCTCTCCTTTTTATCTCTCACTTTCTCACTCCCCCTCTCTCTTTCTATTTGCCTCTCTCCTTTCTATCGTTCTCTCTCTCCCCCTCTCTCCTTTCCATCTCTTTCTTTCTCTCTCTTTCTCCCCTTCTCTTCTGTCTATTCTCTCCCTCTCCCGTCTCTCTCTTTTTTTCTCTCCTTTCTATCTCCCTCTCTCTCCCATCCCTCCTTTTCTTTCTTCGCTTTCTTTCTTCCTCTACTTGTCCTTTCTTTCTCTCTTTTTTCCTCTCCTTTCTATCTTTCTCTTTCTCTCTCCCCCTCTCTCTTGTCTATCTCTCTCTTCCCCCTCTTTCCTTTCCTATCATCTCTCTCTCTCTTTCTCCCTCTCCTTTATATATCTCCCCCCTCTCCTTTTTATCTCTCTCTTCTCTCTCTATCGCCCCCCTCTTTCCTTTCCAATCTTCTCTTTCTTCCTCTACTTTATATCTCTCACCTCCCCTCTCTCTCTTTCTCTCTCCCTCCCTCTTTTCTATCTCTTTTCTCTCCCCCTCTCTCCTTTCTCTCTCCCTCTCTTCCCCCTCTTTTCTTTCATATCTTCTCTCTCTCTCTCTCTCTTTCTCACCCCCCTCTCCTTTCTCTCTCTCTCTTTCTCCCCCGTTCTTTCTATCTCTCACTTTCTCTCCCCCTCTCTCCTTTCTATTTCTCTCTCTCCCCCCTCTCCTTTTTATCTCTCTCCCTCTCTCTTCTCCCTCTTTCCTTTCCTATCTTCTCTCTCCCCCTCTCCGTTCTATCTCTTTCTTTCTCTATCCTTTCTATCTCTCACTTTCTCTCTCCCCCTCTCTCCTTTCTATTTCTCCTTCTCTCTCCCCCTCTCTCCTTTCTATCTCTCACTTTCTCTCTCCCCCTCTCTCCTTTCTATCTCTCACTTTCTCTCTCCCCCTCTCTCCTTTCTATCTCTCACTTTCTCTCTCCCCCTCTCTCCTTTCTATCTCTCACTTTCTCTCTCCCCCTCTCTCCTTTCTATTTCTCTTTCTCTCTCCCCCCTCTCCTTTCTATCTCTCACTTTCTCTCTCCCCCTCTCTCCTCTCTATTTCTCTCTTTCTCTATCCTTTCTATCTCTCACTTTCTCTCCCACCCTCTCCTTTCTATCTCTCACTTTCCCCCCCCCTCTCCTTTCTATCTCTCACTTCCCCCCCCCCCCTCTCCTTTCTATCTCTCACTTTCCCCCCCCCTCTCCTTTCTATCTCTCACTTTCTCTCTCCCCCTCTCTCCTTTCTATCTCTCTCTTTCTCTATCCTTTCTATCGCTCACTTTCCCTCTCTCTCTATCCTTTCTATCGCTCAATTTCCCTCTCCCCCTCTCCTTTCTATCTCTCACTTTCTCTCTCCCCCTCTCTCCTTTCTATCTCTCACTTTCTCCCCCCCCCTCTCCTTTCTATCTCTCACTTTCTCTCCCCCTCTCTCCTTTCTACCTCTCACTTTCTCTCTCCCCCTCTCTCCTTTCTATTTCTCTTTCTCCCCCCTCTCCTTTCTATCTCTCACTTCTCTCTCCCTCTCTTCCCCCTCTTTTCTTTCATATCTTCTCTCTCTCTCTCTCTCTCTCCCCCCTCTCCTTTCTCTCTCTCTCTCCCCCCTCCTTTCTATCTCTCTCACTTTCTCTCTCCCCCTCCCCTTTCTATTTCTCTCTCTCCCCCCTCTCCTTTTTCTCTCTCTCCCTCTCTCTTCTCCCTCTTTCCTTTCCTATCTCTCTCCCCCTCTCTCCTTTCTATCTCTCACTTTCTCTCTCCCCCTCTCTCCTTTCTATCTCTCACTTTCTCTCTCCCCCTCTCTCCTTTCTATCTCTCACTTTCTCTCTCCCCCTCTCTCCTTTCTATCTCTCACTTTCTCTCTCCCCCTCTCTCCTTTCTATCTCTCACTTTCTCTCTCCCCCTCTCTCCTTTCTATTTCTCTTTCTCTCTCCCCCTCTCTCCTTTCTATTTCTCTTTCTCTCTCCCCCTCTCTCCTTTCTATTTCTCTTTCTCTCTCCCCCTCTCTCCTTTCTATTTCTCTTTCTCTCTCCCCCCTCTCTCCTTTCTATTTCTCTTTCTCTCCCCCCCCTCTCTCCTTTCTATCTCTCACTTTCTCTCTCCCCCTCTCTCCTCTCTATTTCTCTCTTTCTCTATCCTTTCTATGTCTCACTTTCTCTCCCCCTCTCTCCTTCTCTATCCTTTCTATGTCTCACTTTCTCTCTCCCCCTCTCTCCTTTCTATTTCTCTTCCCCCCCCCTCTCCTTTCTATCTCTCACTTTCTCTCTCCCCCTCTCTCCTTTCTATTACTCTTTCTCCCCCCTCTCCTTTCTATCTCTCACTCTCTCTCCCCTCTCTCCTTTCTCTCACTTTCTCTCTCCCCCTCTCTTTTCTATCTCTCACTTTCCCCCCCCCCTCTCCTTTCTATCTCTCTCTTTCTCTATCCTTTCTATCTCTCACTTTCTCTCTCCCCCCTCTCCTTTCTATCTCTCACTTTCTCTCTCCCCCTCTCTCCTTTCTATCTCTCTCCCCATCTCTTTTTTCTACCTCTCTCTTCTCTCTCGTCCCCCTCTCTCCTTTCTCTCTCTCTCCCCGTCTCGTCTTTCTATCTCTCTCTTCTTTCTCTCTCTTCCCCCTCTTTCCTTTCCTATCTACTCTCTCTTTCTTCCTCTCCCTTCTATCTCTCTCACTTTTCTCTCTCCCGCTTTCGCCTTTCCTACCTGTCCCCCTTCCTCTCTCTCTCCTTTCCCATCAGTTCATTCACACAGCACCCCATCCAGAACTCTCTCTCCTCTGATCCAGCTCTTGGCCCTGTTCAGTCCTCACATTCCCGATCAGGATTTATAACACGCAGTTCACACGTAGAAATCGCTTGTTGTGCATAGGGCAGTCCGTTAACTTCAGTGGGTTGCCCTATGCATGTTTGTTGCCCAAGTGGAGCTCCTGCTCCTTTTTTGGGCAACAAGCGCAGCATGATTTGCAACCGCGCATTTTGCTGTGCACGACAGTCGCGGCAGAATCACACCGCATTTGGGGTGCCTTTAAGAATAATGGCATCAAAACACGCGTTGTGCGTTCTGCCACGATTTAGAAAAAAAAAATCGATTGATTTCGCATGCAATGTCAAATGTCTGCGAATGGTGCCTCAGTCTGCACTTAGCTGGTTCGGGTGAGAGCAGGCATGACGGACTTGGTCTTCTCTCACCTCTGCACCAGTGACATTTATAAAACATCTATTCTGTCAAGCAAATTGACAGAACATTTCTCCCCATTGTGTAATAAATAAACAGCCACCCTAGTGAAATAAGACCTGGGGCCAGAAGTGTTTCTGGTGCCCTATAACCAGTTCTGGAGCCTCATACCGCGCCTTGTTTTTCACTGCCGCTTCTACACAAAAGGAATGATGTGACTTTTCGTAGGGCGGACTCTGGTATTCAACAAACCTCCATGTAACAAATTGTTCAATGTCATGATTGTCATTTTCAGAGATTCCTTGCTTCAGGTGGATCTAGCATAACATATCATTTGACTGAAATACCGGACGCCATGTAATGTGTAACGCTTTCAAGTGTTTATCACCTTTCACAGAGATCACAGTACCACCCATGACAAAGCCTTTATCTGCCATTCTCTCCAGAAGGATGGCACTAGCACTAGCTTTGTAAATGATCAGACATGTAAATCCTGGTGTGTGTGTGGTTATTGTCAAATGTCTGACACAGATCAGCCCCCAGCTGCAGCTTTTCATCTTATAGGGTGCTACAAAGTTACATTGTTGCTGTCTGATCACTGGGGAAAAAAGACTGAGGAAATGCCTCTTCCTGACTGCAGCAGACTGCCTGAGTATTGGGGCACTTGAAGTGTCAAGTATACCAATAGGGCCCAAATATTAAAGAATTTGTCATATTGGTCTCTACCAAGATAAACCCAACTCTCTGCTTCCATAATGTTCTTTGCCTTTTTAATCACTTCAATACCAGACACTTCCATTCCCTTCATGTCCAGGCCAATTATCAGCTTTCTGAAGTTGTCACACTTTGAACGACAATTAGTCATGCAACACTGTACCTAAATGAATTTTATCACTTTTTCGAGACAGAGCTTTTTTTGGGGTCATATTTAACCATCATTGGGTTTTTAATTTTTGCTATACAAGTGAAAAAAGACCGAACATTTTGAAAAAAAACCCATATTTTTCTTAGTTTCCGTCGTAAAATTTTGCAAAAAATAATCTTTCTTCAGAAATGTAGGCTGCTACCTTTTTTTTGTAAAAAATAACCCAAATCAGTGTATATTATTTAGTCTATGTGACAGTCCGACAAACTATGGGATATATATTTGATATATATTTAAAAGTTGATCAATCCTGATATATTGATGGCCTATTTCATTTCTTGAGGTATTAAAATGCCAGAACAGTATAAATACCCTCCCAAAATTATTATTATTATACAGTATTTATAAAGCGCCAATAGTTCGCTCAGCGCTGTACATTACAAAGGGGGACAGAACATGTGACAGAACAATACCAATACAATGCAAAACATGAGGGGATCGAGGGCCCTGCTCTTTCGAGCTTACAATCTAGGAGGGAGGGGATGGTGGCACAGGAGGAGATAGCTGTGGGGGATGGGGTGGTAGGAAGAGTGGAGGAGGTCAGTCAAGTTAGCAGGGGGTGGGGTAGGCTTCCCTGAAGAGATGGGTTTTCAGGGTGCGCCTAAAGGAGAGGAGAGTAGGTGATAATCTGATGGGTTGGGGCAGGGAGTTCCAGAGGATGGGTGACACCCTGGAGAAGTCCTGGAGGCGGGCATGGGAGGAGGAGACCAGGGAACTAGAGAGAAGGAGGTCTTGTGAGGAGCGGAGTGTGCGTGTTGGGCGGTACTTGGATATTAGGTCGGTGATCTAGTTTGGGGCAGTGTGGTGGACGGCTTTGTACGTCAATGTTAGGATTTTGAATTTGATCCGTTGCGCGGATCCACATGACTCCTTTTTGGGAAGTAGACAGTCCAAGGTATTTAGTAAGAGGCATGGTGAGTTTTCTGAAGTTGTCACACTTTGAATGACGATTAGTCATGCAACACTGTACCTAAATGAATTTGATCAGTTTTTTTTAAACTTTTTGGGTCATATTTAACCACCACTGGGTTTTTAATTTTTGCTATCTAACTGAAAAAAAGACAGAAAATTTAGAAAAAAAACATTTTTCTTAGTTTCCGTTGTACAATTTTGCAAAAAATAATATTTCTTCAGAAATTTAGGCATTCTGCTAAATTTGTTTTGTACAAAATTACCCAAATCAGTGTGTATTATTTAGTCTGGTGTGACAGTTCGACAAACTATGTGATATATATTTGATATATATTTAAAAGTTGATCAATCCTGATATATTTAAATAAATAAAATGCAACAAGCAGAAAGTTTGATCTAAAAAGTTCGATCTAAAAAGTTCGAACTTTAAAATTCGTTATCAAATGTTCGTTAATTATTCGATACAGTAATAAAGTAGGCACAGCTATGAGGAATCCGGGAAGAAATGGCAGAAATGCGCACTCACCGACCGCGCATAGGAAATGCGCATGTGTGTATTAGATTCCGCAGATGTCGATCTCCCTCAGGAAGGGGTTTCATCCAACGATAGTCTGCTGGGCTCACAGGACGGCACTGAGAGCAGACACAGCTTCCAATATATACTACATCCAGAGGAGGGAAGCCTTCATCTGGAGGGAGTCTTTACCCGGTTGATCCATCCTGATCTTAAGGAGGTCCTGTGAGCCCAGCAGACTATCGTTTGATGACACCCCTTCCTGAGGGAGACTGACATATCTAATATACACATGAGCATTTCCTATGCGCGGTTGGTGAGTGCGCATTTCTGCCATTTCTTCCGGATTCCTCATAGCTGTGCCTACTTTATTACTGTATCGAATAATTAACGAACATTTGATAACGAATTTTAAAGATCAAACTTTTTGGATCAAACTTTTTAGATTGAACTTTTTAGATCGAACTTTCTGCTTGTTGTTTTTTAGCGCTGCACTTTATTTATTTATACTTGAGGCAGTTGTGATCTCCTTTAGTGCTATCAGCTGCTTACTTTTACTGTTTTACAGGAGCGCTCACTAAATTTTTTTATTTTTTTTTATATTTTAAATCCTGATATATTGATGGCCTATTTCATTTCTTGAGGTTTTAAAATAGCAGGACAGTATAAATACCCCTCAATTAGCCCTTTTTGGAAAGTAGACAGTCCAAGGTATTTGGTAAGAGGCTTGGCGAGTTTTCTGAAGTTGTATTATTTTGTCACATTTTTTAATTTGCATAAATTGTTTTTTTTTTTAGTAGTACAGTGTCATTATATGACTGGTGTGGTGGTGATCAGAGATTCTGACTGGTGACAGTATGTAAAAAAATCCTTTTTTTAAACTTTTTTTTCTGTTTTTACAATTGTTTTCTTTTTCCTTTTTTACATACTGTGACCAGAGCAGTGCATATTGACACTGACACCAGAGCAGTCCATATTGACACTGTACTACTCTGGGGAAGTGATCAGGATTTATTTTTTTTAACACTATGATTACTTGTACCAGTGATGATCACAGTTACAGTATAAGTAATCATTTTTAAGAATGTCATCCATTCAATCATAGCCATTGGTTATGTATTATGGTAATAGCTGTGATTGGTCACAATGATGATGGAAAAGAATTGGCAAGGGATCATCTGCTAGATGGTAATCTGTGATGTCTCCTTTAAGCGGATGTAGTTGATATCCTTCTAATCTACTTTAAGCCCTGATTCACACATATGCGGCCGTGCAGGCTGTGCTTTGCGTGGACACGAGAGCCCATTCATTTGAATGGACTCCCGTGCCCTGGGACATGCAGGGAAGAAGTCCCTTCACTTCTTCCGAAAACACAGCCCGCACGGGAACCTTGGTTCCCAGTACGGTTGTGTTTTCCAGTGCGGGCGACGTGTGCGGGTGGTGCTGCTGCACGGATTTTCATGCGGATCCGCAGCGGCACTACCCGCACAGATGTGAACCTAGCCTAAGTGGTTTTGCATTCCCATAGGCTTGTATGGAAATACAAACCCCACTTTAACCAGTTGCTGACCACGCACTGTAATTTTACTGCAACAATGCGACCCAACTGTGCAGAATCACACACACATATATATATATATATATATGTCATTTTGCATTTGCAGGTTGGGGAGCGTGCTAGCGCCCCACCTACCCAGCTGTGCTGTCTCTGGCTCCAGCTCATGCCGATCACCGAGTCCTGTCCAGTGATTTATGATCAGGCTCATCAATCATTGAAGCGAGTGACAGGAGAGAGCTCTGTGTTGGAAAACAACACAGAGAACTCTACTGACAGTGGTGATGTGCCGGTTTTTGCCTCCCTGCAAAGCAGGAAATAAAACTGGCCCCCCTTTTAGTAAAAGCACCACACAGTTAACACTGGCTAAGCACACAGTTAATCCCTTGTTTGTCCTGAATGTTAACCCTTCCTCCAGCCAGTGTCATTAATATAGTGACAGTGCATATTTTTAGCACTGATCACTTTATTAGTGTCAATGGAGATGTCAGTTTCAGTCAGTTAGTACCCACAAAGCGTTATGTAGTGTTTGATTGGCCGCCACACTATCACAGTCCCGATATACGTCACTGATCACCACCATTACTAGTATAAAAAATAAAAAATAAATGGGCAGCACATTGGTTAAATGGTTAGCACTTTCAGTTGGCAGTACTAGGGTCATTGGGTCAAGTCCCAACCATGGCACCAACTGCCTAGAGTTTGCATGTTCTCCATGTGCTTGCGTGAGTTTCCTCCGGGTACTCCAGTTTCCTCCCACACTCCAAAGACATGCTGGTAGGTTAATTGGCTCCTGTATAAATTGGCCCTAGTATGTGTATGTATGGATGTAAATTAGGGACCTTAGATTGTACGCCCCTTGAGGGTTAGGGACTGATGTGAATGTACAATATACAATTGTGTTCAAAATAATAGCAGTCAGACATCACTAACCGGATCAATCACTGTTTTTGGTAGAAATGATATTTCTACATGGCAAATAATTTACTAGCCGGTGTAGTAGAGTAATAGAAATCCAACAGACCCAACAGTCATGACATGCATGCTGCTGATTCTGTGTAATTGAATCACTAATTGAAAGGGGCATGTTCAAAATAATAGCAGTGTGGAGTTCCATTAGTGAGGTCATTCATTCTTTGAAAAACAGGTGGCAATTATTGCCCTTATTTAAGGAAGGGAGGCAGCAAATGTTGTACATGCTGGTTACAGTGCATTTCTCTTTGACATTCTGAGGAAAATGGGTCGTTCCAGACATTGTTCAGATGAACAGCGTACCTTGATTAAAAAGTTGATTGGAGAGGGGAAAACATATAAAGAAGTGCAGAAAATGATGGGCTGCTCAGCTAAAATGATCGCAAATGCTTTAAAATGGCAACCAAAACCTGAAAGACATGGAAGAAAGCGAAAAACTACCATTCAAAAGGATAGAAGAATAGCCAAAATGGCGCGGACTCAGCCAACAATCAGCTCCAGGAAGATGAAAGAAGGTGTAAAGTTCCCTGTGAGTACTGTTACAATTAGAAGACGCTGATGTGAAGCCAAGCTATCTGCAAGAAGCCCCCGCAAAGTCCCACTGTTGGAAAAAAGACATGTGCTGAAGAGGTTACAATTTGCCAAAGAGCACATTGACTGGCCTAAAGAGAAATGGCGCAACATTTTGTGGACTGATGAAAGTAAGATTGTTCTTTTTGGGTCTAGTGGCCGGAGACAGTTTGTCAGACGACCCCCAAACACTGAATTCAAGCCACAGTACACTGTGAAGACAGTGAAGCATGGTGGTGCAAGCATCATGATATGGGGATGTTTCTCATACTACGGTGTTGGGCCTATTTATCGCATACCAGGGATCATGGATCAGTTTGAATACATCAGAATACTTGAAGAGGTCATGCTGCCTTATGCTGAAGAGGAAAGGCCCTTGAAATGGGTGTTCCAACAAGACCCCAAACACACCAGTAAACGGGCAACATCTTGGTTCCAGACCAACAAGATGGACGTTATGGAGTGGCCAGCCCAATCCCCGGATCTTAATCCAATAGAAAACTTGTGGGGTGACATCAAAAATGCAGTTTCTGAGGCAAAACCAAGAAATAGAGAAGAACTGTGGAATGTAGTCCAATCATCCTGGGCTGGAATACCTGATCACAGGGGCCAGAAGTTGGGTGACTCCATGCAACACAGATGTACAGCAGTTCTCAGAAACAGTGCGACTACAACCAAATATTCATTAAGTGATTCAAAGGAAAGCAAAATCTTCAAACATTTTTCAGTTTATATAGTGAATGTTTGAGTTTGTAAAGAAGAATACAAACACTGCTATTTTTTTGAACAGTCTAATATTCACTTTTCTTCAATTTTTTTAGAGGAACAACACAAATTTGATCTATTTTTCTTCATGTTTTGATTTGGAATAGAATGTGTAGTGTTCCCAATGCATTTGTGTGGATGGAAATAAAAGCTATTAGAAGGATTTTGATCTTTATTCACTTTTTTCAACACATTGCTATTATTTTGAACAGGACTGTATATGTAAAGCACTGCAGAAACTGACAGCACTATATAAGTACCTGAAATAATAAAATGAATACAAATTCCAGTATATATACACCTTTGTTTGCACACAAACCAATGAATATTGTTATACAGGATTATATAGCACCAACAGTTTATGCAGCACTTTACAATATAAAGGGGAACACTACAATTACAATACAGTCCAATACAGAAGGAATAGGAAGGCCCTACTCATGAAGCTTACAATTAGAAATGAGCGAATCGAACCAGGCGAACCGGAATTCGAGTCGAATTTCAGGAAATATTCGATTCGCGTCGAATCCGAAATTTTGCCTACTTCGGGTGCGCGAATCGAATATTTCCCGATCAGCCGGCAAAAGTGTCCCTGCAGTGAGCTCCGCTATTTCTGACAGTTCTCTGACAGAAGGAACACATGTTTAGCGGTTGAAACATTGTATCTATTAGTTTCCATTTAGGATACAGATGTTTCAACCGCTGTACATGTGAAGAAGCTGTCAGAGAACTGTCAGAAATAGAGGAACTCTGCACATACACTTTTTGCCGGCTTGGAATTATTCTTATTTTCATCCTACTTCTTCTTCTTCTTCTTCTTCATCCTCATCCTCATCCTCTTCTTCTGAGGATGAGGATGAGGATGAAGAAGAAGAAGAAGAAGTAGGATGAAAATAAGAATAATTCCAAGCCGGCAAAAAGTGTATGTGCAGAGTTCCTCTATTCTGCAGATACACTTAGAGGAGCTCTGCAGATACACTTAGAGGAGCTCTGCACATACACTTTTTGCCGGCTTGGAATTATTCTTATTTTCATCCTACTTTTTCTTCTTCTTCTTCTTCTTCTTCATCCTCATCCTCAGAAGAAGAAGAAGAGGATGAGGATGAAGAAGAAGAAGAAGTAGGATGAAAATAAGAATAATTCCAAGCCGGCAAAAAGTGTATCTGCAGAGCTCCTCTAAGTGTATCTGCAGAATAGAGGAACTCTGCACATACACTTTTTGCCGGAAACCGCTGTATAGAGGGAATGTCCCAGAACTGTCAGAAATAGACTATTTCTGACAGTTCTGGGACATTCCTTCCATACAGCGGTTGAAACATTGTATCTATTTGTTTCCATAAATGGATCCATTTATGGAAACAAATAGATACAATGTTTCAACCGCTGTATGGAAGGAATGTCCCAGAACTGTTATAAATAGTCTATTTCTGACAGTTCTATGACATTCCCTCCATACAGCGGTTGAAACATTGTATCTATTTTTTTCCATAAATGACATTCTGCAAATACACTTAGAGGAGCGCTGCAGATACACTTTTTGCCAGCTTGGAATTAATCTTATTTTCATCCTACTTCTTCTTCATCTTCTTCTTCTTCATCCTCATCCTCATAAGAAGAAGAAGAGGATGAGGATGAAGAAGAAGAAGAAGAAGAAGAAGTAGGATGAAAATAAGAATAATTCCAAGCCGGCAAAAAGTGTATCTGCAGCGCTCCTCTAAGTGTATCTGCAGAATGTCATTTATGGAAAAAAATAGATACAATGTTTCAACCGCTGTATGGAGTGAATGTCCCATAACTGTCAGAAATAGACTATTTATGACAGTTCTGGGACACTCACTCCATACAGCGGTTGAAACATTGTATCTATTTGTTTCCATTTGTTTTCATCTCCAAGGGCATTTAAATTAAAGGTACAGTGTTCTGCACTAATTTAAAGGCTCTCTGAAGCCTAGAAACCCTTTTAATAAGTTAAATTCGTAGCGAATTAATTCGCATCGAATCGAATTTCATACTGTAATTCGCCGAATCAGCCGAATCGAATTTTTGAGAAATTCGCTCATCTCTACTTACAATCTAAAGGGCACTTTAGGATTTTTTTAACCAAAGACATTTAGCAGAATACATTTTGGCTTAAATTTATGAATAAATTTGATTTTTTACATGTTTTAATTGAATATGTTTTGTAGCAGAAAGTAAAAAATACTGTTTGTTTTTTTTAAACATTTTTATTCTTTTCTTCATTTATATAATAAAAAATAAAAAAACACAGAGGCGATCAAATACCAGCAAAAGAAAGCTCTATTTGTGGGAAAAAAAATAACATAAATTTGATTTGTGTATAGTGTTGCATGACTGCGCAATTGTCAGTTAAATTAGCGCAGTGCTGCATGGCAAAAAATTGCCTGGTCACGAAGGGAGTAAAACCTTCTGGAGCTCGAGTGGTTAAACAAACAAAAGTCCATCAACACAGGCTCTTATGCAGCTCTGCCACAAAAGACGGTTCTTTCTGGCAGGGCAGAAGACCTGAATATTCTCTGTTGTAATTAACACTTACAGCTCTTATCCTTCCTCCAGTCTGTGATTGGCCAGGGAAAGCAGCAGAATGATGAGCTCATCTCTCTGTCTCTCTTCTCTCTCCTCCTATCAGCATTCTCCTTGCACTGTGCTACAACTGAATGTCTCCTTGTGCTGCTTCTGCAGCTCCCAGCCTGAGCTTTGCTGTACAGGGACTGCATGCAGCCAATGTTTAGTCAAATTCAGGTACTTATAAAAAAACAAAAAAAGTATCAACTGCCTGCCCACTGCTGTATAGTAGAACTACTGCTACAGGGTGGCAGGGCTGCGCAAAATCACATATATATATACGTGATTTGCATGTCCGGGTAGGGGGTGCGTGTACTGCCCTACCCGTGCTGCCATTGGTGGCTATGGATGTCAATGACCGGGTCTTGGCTGGAGATTCCCCACTGGCACCCAGCGGTTGCCAAGTAAGACTGACAGGGGCAGGGACAGACTAACAACTCATGGGGCCCCCGGGCAATAGGGGATCATGGGGCCCCTGTGTCCTTGTCCAAACTCAAAAAAGCCTATGAAAAAGGTACCAGGTACATCTCATGGGGCCCCCTACTGACGCCGGGCCCTCGGGTAGTGCCCAAGTTTCCAAATGGTCAGTCCGCCCCTGGACAGGGGAGAGACCTGTATGTAAATAACACAGGTCTCTCGCCTGCCAGCAAGGACATGCTGCTGTGTATTTCTCTGCACAGCAGAGAAATACACAGCATCATGTTTCCCTAGTAAAACACACACAGCACACAGTTAACCCTTTGATCTCCCCAGATGTTAACTTCTTCCTGCCCAGTGCCGTTAGTACAATGTCAGTGCTTTTTATTGGCACTGATCACTGTATTGGTTTTACTGGGGATGTCAGCAACAGTTAGTCAGTCCCCCCCCCCAGTGTCAGAATGCCCTCCACAGTTCCGCTATAAGTTGCTGATCGCCGCCATTACTAGTATTAAAAAAAAAAAATAAATTCCAGTATATATACCGCCATTTGTAGACATTATAACTTTCACGTAAACTAATTAATTGACACTTATTGGGATTTTTTTTAGCAAAGACATGCAGCAGAATACATTTTGGCCTAAATTTATGATGATAAAAAGATAATATGCAAGCGCTATCCGGAGATCTCAAAGCGGCTAGAACACCAGAAGGTAACCAAGAGAGAACCTTCCAATAAAGTACATAAACATATATATATCTAAAACCATATATAAGGTGCAGCGCTATAATAGTAAAATGGCAAATATAACATATATAATAAAGTGCAAATGTCAAATCACACTGCGGTGAGGTTAAGTGAGATGAACAAGTCCCAAAATAGGTCAAACGTGGGGATCCAATAGATCCTAGTAGGTGCGTGGGATGAGATTCTGTGTATCACACGGTGAATCTGAGGTAAGAATTGCGCACTCACCAGAAGTGCGTCAAAAAAATCCATGTAGGATTTATCCTGTGGTATCAGATAGCGATCATCAATGGCCAAGATAGGGACAAGATCCTACACCTTCCAATAGCACCTTGGGTATATACTTCAAATTTCATAAGCGTGTCTCAAGCGTGTCACCATCCGGGGTCCCCTTTTAGAGCAGATTCTGCAAGTGGGGACTCTCATAGAAGAGAGCCCAATAAGGGACACCACATAGTGTGATACCATATAAACTAAGTTTATTTAAAGGTACAACATGTATAGTGAAGGTAAAAATGCAAATGCAACACTGACCAGATATTAATCAGGGTGACCACCTGCGGTGGTCAGATGTCCAGATACTGCAGCCCCCCTGACGAGTTTCGCGTGGTGCACATTATCAAAGGGTCCTGGGCTTATATCTATATATAAATTTATGATGACATTAGATTTTTTAATTTTTTTTACTGGACATGTTTTATAAGAAAAAGTAAAAAAAAAATGTTTTTTTTCAAAACTATCGGTCTTTTTTTGTTTACAGTGCAAAAAATTAAAAAAGCACAGGTGATCAAATACCAGCGAACGAAAGCTCAATTTGTGTGAAAAAAAGGACATACATTTTATTTGGGTGCAGCGTTGCATGACCGTGCAATTGTCAGTTAAAGTAACGCAGTGCCGTATCGCAAAAAATGGCCTGGTCAAGAAGGGGGGCAAATGGTTAAAGATGAAAAGGCGGCATTAATTAATTATGTGTCTATGATATGCGTCTTCAGTCCAGCATTAATCATTACTTTCTCAGTTGTTAATGTTCTATCTTTCATGTTCACAGTAAAGACAATGTATTCCCAGGGGATGAAGTTTTCTCATGTAAATGCTCCACCAGCCTTTCAGGTTTCATGCAGGGCTACCATTAAGTCCGAGTGATTTTACAAGGTTTCTATAAATGCATGAACTTTTGTGCTCCTTAGGGTTCATGTAAACTGCAGCTGATAAACTCACGTTTAGGAGCTGTTCAGCATTTTTTTCAGCAGCCCCTGAACTCTCCCTAATGTTCTCCTATGTGTCCATGTACACATCGTCATTTACAGTTGTTTACAGGCATTTGAGTTTACAGTTGTTTTTTTCGAACGCAGAAAACTTGCGTTCAGCAGTTGATTTTATCACCATTTCAAACGCAAAATGCTTTTAAATGTGGCAAATCACGTTTATTATCTTTTGCGTTTGAAATTTTTTTGTAACTCTTCCAGTTCCCAATGCTGTTCAGAGCCTGTTTTCATCATGAAAAATGCATGCAAAGCATTTTCAAGGTACTCAAATGGACAAAACACTGAACACAGGATGTTCCCACCTAGCTTGTCACACATTGTAATGACCAATTCACACCTCAGACCTTTCCCACCCTCAAAAATAAAAGATATGTTAATGACCATTCACACCTCAAATTCCCCATGAAGACCTCCTGCCAGGTGACCTTAATGACTCCCTCCACCAGACACCTTTCCCACCCTTGGAAACAAAAGAAATGTTAATGACCATTCACACCTCAAATTCCCCATGAAGACCCCCTGCCAGGTGGCCTTAATGACTCCCTCCACCAGACACCTTTCCCACCCTTGGAAACAAAAGAAATGTTAATGAGCAACTCACACCTAATTATCTCAACACATACTACTGTCTCTGCTTCTACTCTCTGTATTTATCTGAAACAGTGTGAAATAGTTAATAATTCACCATTTTTCACTGCATTCTGGGCATTTAGGAGGGTCTTCTGTGCTTATCTTTAAAAAACGCTTCTAAACGCAAACGCACATAAATGCGTTATGCAAATGCGGATAAACAGACTTTTTTTACTTACATTTTCCAGCAGTCAGTTTCCATCATTCAGAGTGTCTCGTGTACATGGGGCCTTATGTTTACATGATATGGTGCACATTGCTGGACTGCAGCGTAGTCCCAGGTAAAGGTAACTACCATCAGGTGTTCTTGTGTGACTGATAAGGAGATAATATTGTTGCTAAAATTCTGCTGCTTCTCCCTTTACCCCCCGGTCACACCAATCCCGACTTTGAAATCGAGCGACTTACAGTGAAGTCGCACAGTTTCAAAGTCGGATGACACGCCGATTTTCAGGTGTGATTTACAAGACATCTGATACAGATGTCTATGCAAATCGCACCAAAAGTAGTGCATGTACTACTTTAGAAATCGGTGCCGAGTCAGAACTGCACAGATATGACCGCTATAATTGCAGATAATAGGCTGCGATTTGGAATGGGATTTGCAAGTCGCATGGCATGCAAATCGCATGCCAATTCGCATCCAGTGTGACCGGGGTTTTACCAGTCTGAGCTTTGCTGTGCGGGGATTGCAATGCAGGCACCTACACTGCTTGCATTTAAAAATCCATTTTGTATTAACCCCTCATGCACACGGGACGTTTTGATAACGTTGGTAACGTTTGCTATGTAAAGTCATGTTACAAAACTGAGTTTTTCAGCTTTTTTAGCGTATTTGCATTCGTGTTTAGCAGAGTTTTGCTGCGTTATCCCACGTTTTTCCAAGTTTGTGTTTAGCATTTTTTTTACCAAAAAAAATTAGGGGGGTCAAAAAAAGTCCACAAATGCCGGTTTGTGGAGTTTTGCCACGTTTTTCAGCATTAGAGAGTTTTTACAGCTAAGAGACCCACTAGTCCTGTGTTTTTTTTCCTGCCAAAAAATGTCCCAGCCAAAAAACATTGATTACAGTCTGTGTGCATGGATACATAGGATAAACATGCCGGGGATGGACACATAGGAGAACATGCCGGGGATGGACACATAGAAGAACATGCCGGGGATGGACACATAGGATAACATGCCGGGGATGGACACATAGGAGAACATGCCGGGGATGGACACATAGAAGAACATGCCGGGGATGGACACATAGGATAACATGCCGGGGATGGACACATAGGAGAACATGCCGGGGATGGACACATAGAAGAACATGCCGGGGATGGACACATAGGATAACATGCCGGGGATGGACACATAGGATAACACGCCGGGGATGGACACACAGGATAACACGCCGGGGATGGACACACAGGATAACACGCCGGGGATGGACACATAGGATAACATGCCGGGGATGGATACACAGGAGAACATGCCGGGGATGGACACACAGGATAACATGCCGGGGATGGACACACAGGAGAACATGCCGGGGATGGACACACAGGATAACATGCCGGGGATGGACACACAGGATAACATGCCGGGGATGGACACACAGGAGAACATGCCGGGGATGGACACACAGGATAACATGCCGGGGATGGACACGTAGGAGAACATGCCGGGGATGGACACGTAGGAGAACATGCCGGGGATGGACACGTAGGAGAACATGCCGGGGATGGACACGTAGGAGAACATGCCGGGGATGGACACACAGGATAACATGCCGGGGATGGACACACAGGAGAACATGCCGGGGATGGACACACAGGAGAACATGCCGGGGATGGACACACAGGATAACATGCCGGGGATGGACACACAGGATAACATGCCGGGGATGGACACACAGGATAACATGCCGGGGATGGACACACAGGAGAACACGCCGGGGATGGACACACAGGATAACACGCCGGGGATGGACACGTAGGATAACACGCCGGGGATGGACACGTAGGAGAACACGCCGGGGATGGACACGTAGGATAACACGCCGGGGATGGACACGTAGGATAACACGCTGGGGATGGACACGTAGGATAACATGCTGGGGAGTTTACTGGCTGTAAAAAAAACATCAAAAGCCCAAAACAGCCGCTGTAAAAACATCTGTATGTATGAGGACTAACAATTAACCACTTCCCATCCAGCCCATGTACATAAACGGCCGGACGGGAGCAGTGCAGGAGAGGGTGGCCGTTTATAAACATCCTCCCGCATTCTCTGCCTGTGCGCACTCCGCAGGAACACCTCTGTGTGAGGTCCCAATCATGTGATCACTGATTGGCCAATCAGTGACCACATGAATAGTAGTACGCAAGATGTCAGTTCCTCACATCATTGCTTACTACGTGTGAAATCTGTGAATGAGCACAGAGGTCACATGGTACAAGGCTAGTCACAACAGCCTTGTACCATGTGACAAACTGTGACCAATCACAGCTCACATAGTATTACTCAATGCAGCCAGAGAGAAGGAGAGATGATTGCTTTTATAGTCTTTATGGGTGTAAAAGCAATCAGTGTAAAAAAAAAATCTTCATCTCCCCCCACAAGTAGTACAGTGTCACTATTGACACTGTACTGCAGGGGTGCCAGTATGTTAACCCCCCCCCCAAAAAAAAAAAAAAGCCCATAAATAGTATAAAAAAAAATTAATTTTTTTAATTAGAATTTTTGGTTATAAACTAATTTGGGTTATTTTTTTTTTTTACTAAAAAGATAGATAATACATTTTGGCCAAGATTTACAAAGACAAATTATTTATTTGCAAAATGTTATAAGAAAAACACTTTTCTTTAAAAATGTTTGGACTTTTTCATTTATTTCCTCCCACTGACACCAATGATGGGGCACTAATCCTCCCACTGACACCAATGATTATGCACTATTCCTTCCACTAATACCAATGATGGGTTACTATTCCTTCCACTGATACCAATGATGGGTTACTATTCCTTCCACTAATACCAATGATAGGGCACTATTCCTCCCACTGACACCAATGATAGGGCACTATTCCTCCCACTAATACCAATGATGGGTTACTATTCCTTCCACTGACACCAATGATTGGGCACTATTCCTCCTATTGATACAAATGGACATTATTCCTCCCACTGATACCAATGATGGGGCACTATTCCTCCCACTAATACCAATGATAGGGCTTTATTCCTCCTATTGATACAAATGATGGACACTATTCCTCCCACTGATACCAATGATGGGGCACTATTCCTCCTATTGATACAAATGATAGGGCTTTATTCCACCTATTGATACCAATGATGGGGCACTATTCCTCCTATTGATACCAATGATGGGGCACTATTCCTCCTATTGATACCAATGATGGGGCACTACTCCTCCCACTGACACCAATGATGGGGCACTATTCCCCCCACTGACACCAATGATGGGGCACTATTCCTCCCACTGACACCAATGATGGGGCACTATTCCTCCCACTGACACCAATGATGGGGCACTATTCCTCCTATTGATACCAATGATGGGGCACTATTCCTCCTATTGATACCAATGATGGGGCATTATTCCTCCCACTAATACCAATGATGGGTTACTATTCCTCCCACTGACACCAATGATGGGGCACTATTCCTCCCACTAATACCAATGATGGGGCACTATTCCTCCCACTGATACCCATGATGGAGCACTATTCCTCCCACTAATACCAACGATGGGATGCTATTCTTACCACTAGCACCAACGATGGGGCACCATTCCTCCGACTGACACCAATGATGGAGCACTATTCCTTCCACTGATACCAATGATGGGGCACTATTCTTCCCAATGATACCAATGATGGGGCACTATTCCTCCCACTGATACCAATGATGGGTTACTATTCCTCCCACTGACACCAATGATGGGGCACTATTCTTCCCAATGATACCAATGATGGGGCACTATTCCTTCCACTGATACCAATGATGAGGCACTATTCCTCCCACTAACACCAACGATAAGATGCTATTCCTACCACTCACACCAATGGTGGAGCACTGTTACTCCCCCTAATACCAACGATGGGGCACGGTTTACTCCCACTGATACCAGGACATTTTCTTCTCCCACTGGCCGCAGTCTGGCCCCCCAAAAGTTTAAAGGACAGTAAAGTGGCCCTTTTTTTTAGAAAGTTTAGAGACCCCTGGACTAGATCACCAGGTGAAAACAGAAAAAAAAGCTAAAAAAAAGAAAACCAATGCAGCCACCACATCTAATGATTGGTAAGGTCCAATGTATGACATTTTTAGTTTTGGGTTTAATGCCGCTTTAATTCTTGTTGATTCTCTGCTGCCGATGTCTGTTGTGTCATGTTCACAGTAAACACAAAGTATTTCCAAGGAATGATGTTATCTCAGTGAAATGCTCTGCCAGCCCTTCTGGTTTCACATGAGATTACAGTAAAGTCTGAAAGATTTTATGAGATTTATATAAATGCATGAAACTCTGAGCTCCTTCACGACGAGGCTTTTCCAGTATACGGCTGGATATGACCGGCCCATGACATAGTCCTGGGTAAAGGTAGCTTCTAGGACAG
This sequence comes from Staurois parvus, assembly GCF_062004578.1. Taxonomy (NCBI): domain Eukaryota; kingdom Metazoa; phylum Chordata; class Amphibia; order Anura; family Ranidae; genus Staurois; species Staurois parvus. The sequence goes on from NW_028318370.1 coordinate 601,728, forward strand.
TGATGGCAAACCTTTTAGAGACCGATTGTCCAAACTGCAACCCAAAACCCAATTATTTATCACAAAGTGCAATTAAACCTGAATACTGAGGTTTTAGTTTAGAAAAAACAGCCCATACATTAACACAATAACAGAGCATCCACTGACCACCAGCAAAAGGGGGGCAAAGTGCCACTGACCACCAGCACAAGGGGGTAAAGTTCCACTGACCACCAGCACAAGGGGGCAAAGTGCCACTGACCACCAGCACAAGGGGGTAAAGTTCCACTGACCACCAGCACAAGGGGGCAAAGTGCCACTGACCAACAGCACAAGGGGGCAAAGTGCCACTGACCACCAGCACAAGGGGGCAAAGTGCCACTGACCACCAGCACAAGGGGGCAAAGTGCCACTGACCACCAGCACAAGGGGGTAAAGTGCCACTGACCACCAGCACAAGGGGGCAAAGTGCCACTGACCACCAGCACAAGGGGGCAAAGTGCCACTGACCACCAGCACAAGGGGGCAAAGTGCCACTGACCAATGTATAATAAAACAGCGAGCGCTCAGTGGGTGGATAGCAGCTGGTACACTAAAGGAAATCACACAAACCTTGAAAAGTCCAGTAAAGCAAAATAAAGTGCAGCGTTAAAGATATGAATAATAAAATATAAATATTGACATAAAAGTTCGTTCAAATATAAAATCGTCCACTCAACAAGATGTATTAAATGGCACCAATGAATATTTGGAAATATAAATGATTAAGAAGTCTTCCACAGCAGCAGATCCTTCCAAAGCCTGTGACAGATGCTAAATAGCAAGAATGCCCACTCACCAGATACGCATAGGAAATGCGCATGTAAATCACCACATGATGGGGTATATACAGCGTGCAGATGGTGGGCTTCCCTTATGGATCAACAGATCATCAGGTTTTGGATGTCGTGCTGGTTTACCAGATCCAGAGGTCTCCTTTAGGATGACTAGGGTTGGCAGTCTGGATACAGGGCTCCCTCCTCTCGACGTAGATGTGAATTTGATTCTGTGGAATTCAGTTAGCTCCTCCAAAAGGAACCAAAGAAAAGGGGGTGCCAATAGTGTTGTATTTCAGCATTTATTGAATGACTCATAAGTAAACAAAATGGGTGGAGGTACAGTCCAAAGTGAAGTTAAAAAGCAGAGTACTGCAGCACTAACCCTATAGTAAAATGGCCACCGGACCTCCTCGTGGTCACGGCGGGGGATGACGTCACACGCTGTCAGCTCCTCTTGAGGCCTTTCGTGCTAAGGCACATCATCAGAGGGGAAGGCTAACAGCCGTGTGACCAGGGGTGGACTGACAACTCATGGGGCCCCCGGGCAATAAGGGATCATGGGGCCCCTGTGTCCTTGTCCAAACTCAAAAAAGCCTATGAAAAAGGTACCAGGGGCCTCTCATGGGGCCCACTACTGACAAAGGAGCAAAGTTCTACTGACAACCAGCACAAGAGGGCAAAGTTCCAATGACCACAGCACAAGAGGGGTAAAGTGCCACTGACCACCAGTACAAGGGGGCAAAGTGCCACTGACCACCAGCACAAGAGGGCAAAGTTCCAATGACAACCAGCACAAGAGGGCAATGTTCTATTGACCACCAGCACAAGGGGGGAAAGTTCCACTGACAACCAACACAAGAGGGCAAAGTTCCACTGACCACCAGCACAAAGGGGCAAGGTTCCACTGACCACCAGCACAAAGGGGCAAAGTTCCACTGACCACCAGCACAAAGGAACAAAGTTCCACTGACCACCAGTACAAAGGGGCAAAGTTCCACTGACCACCAGCAAAAGGGGGCAAAGTGCTACTGACCACCAGTACAAGGGAACAAGTTCCACTGACCACCAGCACAAGGGGGCAAAGTTCCATTGACCACCAGCACAAGGGGGCAAAGTTCCACTGACCACCAGCACAAGGGGGCAAAGTTCCACTGACCACCAGCACAAGGGGACAAAGTTCCACTGACAACCAGCACAAGGGGGCAAGGTTCCACTGACCACCAGCACAAGGGGGGAAAGTTCCACTGACTACCAGTACAAGGGGACAAAGTTCCACTGACCACCAGCACAAAGGGGCAAGGTTCCACTGACCACCAGCACAAAGGGACAAAGTTCCACTGACCATCAGCACAAGCTAAAATCTTGTGCTACTAAAAAAGAATTTATTATAACTCACAGCCAGTCCAATATATATATCCTTGGTAGCCCATTGACCGGTCATATGACAGTTCGGATGAGTTGCGGATAATGAGTTGCGGCTCGCGACCTCATCACCTGGCGCCGCTACTCCTTTCCAAGCAAGCGCATGGCCCTATGCGCACTGTTATCTGATGCGCAGCTTCTGGGGCGACTTGGCTCACGTGCCGACAGAGCTCAAAGGAATAGCTCAGGGAACGTACACACGCGTGCCACAGGTTCGCCACCACTGTTCTAGGAGATGTTCTGGTGTGGCCGAGAGGGAGCCAATATTGGACGAAATATCATCGTGTGGCTAGTCGGTGTTTAGGACCAGCAGAAACAGAGATATAAAGAGACGTCATCTATAGTATTTTGGGCACAGCGGTATTCCAGATCCACGTTTGTCGATTGTGCTGTAACACATCCAAGGCAGGCCATAGATTATGCGATTTTCTTTCCTACAGCCACGGGTTTTACAGGTCACACGGGGAGAACACAATAAGTATTGCAATATCTGCTGGCAATAATCACGGGCTAAACATCCAACATGCTGGTTGTAGGTCAATAGATGGATCAACTTGGGTACAATCAACCTACCCATAGATAGAGTCTCTGCCAGACCCTTCTGAAGATTCCATCCATCTATGGCCGGCTTAAGCACAATGTAGTACATTATAGACAAAGACAATGTGAAATGTTTATATGCCAGCTTAAAAAAATTTGATAAAAACACTTTTGCAAAACGCAGTTGATAATACTGTAATTATGCAGTTTGGTCATTTAACTCCTTGGTGCCAGCACTACGCAAACCTCTCGGTGGCTGGGCCTTGACAATGAGATGCCTCATATTTGCGTACCCAATATAAACAAACATGTGCCAAGAGCGTACGCTCTGCGCGCTCCTGGCACATTTATCGGCACCTCATGGGCAAGTAGCGATCAGGAGCTTTGAGATCATGTGACCACCGTGACATCCAATCACAGCAGTCTCATGACACTAAACCCCACCTTGCCTCCCAGTATCACAAACCCCTTAAAGGGCTGGGAGGCGCCGGTGCCAAGGGGTTAACGACTTCAATATTGGACACTTTCAACCCCTTCCTGTCCAGGCCAATTTTCAGCTCTGTTGCACTTTGAATGACAATTGTGTGGTCATGCAACACTGTACCCATATGAAATTTTTCATCAGTTTGATAAAAACAGACAGAGCTTTCTTTTGGTGGTATTTAATCACCACTGGGGTTTTTTATTTTTTGCTAAGCAAATAAAAAAGACAGAAAATTTTGAAGAAAAAAAAACAATTTTGTTAGTTTCTGTTATAAAAAAATTATTGCTGCATTGATGAGCACTGAGGAGGCTACACTGATGAGCACTAATGGGAACTGATGAGGCTGTACTGATGGGCACTGATGAGGTGGCACTGGTGGGCACTGATGAGGCTGTACTAATGGGCACTGAAGAGATGGCATTGATATATCAGTGCCCATCAGTGAAGTATATCAGTGCTCATCAGTGCCACCTCATCAGTGTCCATCAGTACATCCTCATCAGTGCCCATCAGTGCAGGTACATCAGTGCTCATCAGTGCCATCTCTTCAGTGCCCATTAGTACAGCCTCATCAGTGCCCATCAGTGCCACCTCATCAGTGCCCATCAGTACATGATCTCAAAGCTCCTGATCGCTACTTGCCCATGAGGTGCCGATAAATGTGCCAGGTGCGCGCAGAGCGTACGCTCTTGGCACATGTTTGTTTATATTGGGTACGCAAATATGAGGCATCTCAGTGATGGGAACTGATGAGGCTGTACTGATGGGCATATGTACTTGCCGCTTGTTCTCTCTGAAACCGAGTGACTTAGTAGCCCCACCCCTACGCGTTACGCCATAGGACACATGGCTTCATCAGAGGGTTATGATTGGACAGTCACTACACACAGACTCCTTTATATATGCTGTCTCCACCATTTTCTGTGTGTACATATGCCAACGGCTGATACAGGCATTTATCACTGAAAGCGGTTTTTTGATTTTAACAATGTGAGTGCATTGATTAAGATTTGTGGAATAAAATAAAGTCTGTTTTAAGGATAAAGCACTATGTTCCTATTGTCTCCTTTCACACTGAGGAACGTATAAGAAGGATTGTGCTAGTGATTCAAAGCAGCTGAAGGAGGGAGAAATCCTTGCAGAGATATACAGCGTTTAAAGGGGAAAGGTGTTTGCAAGAAGTACCCAACATCCATCATATACTGCAGCAATCCTAGTAGGTTCCAGGATATGTGAACCAAAAGCTTATTAAGCCTGTATAATAGGCTTAGAAGGATTCATGGAAAGTCACTGTATTATGTTTTAATCACTTTATCACAAATTTGGACTTTTTTTGGAAAATGGATTTATTTTTTTGTTGTTTTTTATTATGATCCCTTTATTGATATATTAAAATTTTTTGGTCTGTTTGTGTATATATAATAGTATATTTCACACACTTTATATAGTTGGATAATAGGAGCGCAACATTTATAGATATATGGTTTAAATTGCACAGTTGGAGTATGTGTTAATTGTTAGCGATCCCTAAGGTTTTTTTTGTTTGGCTCGCAAGTTACACACACCTGTATTTTGTAACAGACACAAGGTAGTTATACTGCATCAGCAAGGTCTCTCCCAGGCAAAGATTTCAAAGCAGACTGGGGTTTCAAGCTTTTTGAAGAAGCACAAAGAAACGGGCAACGTTGAGGACCGTAGACACAGTGGTTAGCCAAGGAACCTAAATGCAGCAGATGAAAGACATCATGCTTTCTTCCCTTCCACATCAGAAGATGTCCAGCAGTGCCATCAGCACAGAACAGGTGGAAACCAGTGGGACCCAGGTACACCCATCTACTGTCTGGAGAAGTCTGACCACATGTGGTCTTCATGGAAAAAATTGTGTCCCAAAACCCATACATCAGACATGGAAACAAGGCTAAATAACTTAACCATGTATGAGGAAACTGGGGTGGAGGAAAATGGCAGCAGGTGCTGTGGACTGATGAGTCAAAATTTGAAATATTTGGCTTTAGCAGGAGGCAGTTCATTGGAGGGCTGGAGAGAGGTACATTAATGAGTATCTGTAGGCAACAGTGAAGCATGGTGGAGGTTCCTGAAAGTTTGGGCTGCATTTCTGCAAACGGAGTTGGAGATTTGGTCAGGATCAATGGTGTCTTCAATGCTGAGAAATACAGGTAGATAATTATCCATCATGCTATACCATCACCGGGGTGTGTAATTGGCCTCAAATTTATTCTGCAGCAGGACAACCACCCCAAATGTACAGCCAATGTCATTAAAACTATCTTCAGTGTAAAGAAGAACGAGTACTGGAAGTGATGGTTTGGCCAACCCTGATCTGAACATCATGCAGTCTGTCTGGGATTACATGAAGAGACAGAAGGGTTTGAGGCAGCCTACATCCACAGAAGGCCATTAATATTATTAAGGCCATATATGAAAAGAAAAGTCAAGGGCAACCACATACAAAACCCCGAGGATTTTATCAGTGAGCATCCCACGTAGAATGTATTGCAGCATTCATTGTATCAGATAACCCTATTATGTAAATATCTCAATTGAGTGAACAGGTTAATGTCAATTGCAGTCCGGGAAATTTTTGCATAGGTTTTGAGTTACTGGAATAAGCATCAGTTGAGGCATTATTAAAGGATTAGTCCTTGTTGGACAAAGTCAGTACCCTGATACAGGGAAATATGGACTGGATCAGTCCAGCACTAAGCAGTTGGAACATCACAGTAGCATGATCTAGGCCTGATATCAAACAGCAGCAGAAATTGTATCACCATATTGAGTAAAGCAAGAGATAGCAATCTTGTGGCAGATGTATCATCACAGATTGTAACATGCGGATGAATACATGTATGCATATACAATATACAGGTGAAACTCAAAAAATTTTAATATCGTGCAAAAGTTCATTTATTTCAGTAATGCAACTTAAAAGGTGAAACTAATATATGAGATAGACTCATTACATGCAAAGCAAGATAGTTCAAGCCGCGATTTGTCATAATTGTGATGATTATGGCTTACAGCTCATGAAAACCCCAAATCCACAATCTCAGAAAATGAGAATATTGTGAAAAGGTGCAATATTCTCGGCTCAAAGTGTCCCACTCTAATCAGCTAATTAAGCCATAACACCTGCAAAGGGTTCCTGAGCCTTTAACCTCCCTGGCGGTATTCCCGAGTGTAGCTCGGGGTAAAGTTTCAGCACCACAAACGGTAACCCCGAGCTACACTCAGGCTTACCATGTGGCGTTGCTCAGGGATTCCCTGCAGAGCTTACCTTGTCCTTCGCTCCCGCGATGCGTCCCCTGTAGCACCCCCGGCCATCTCCTCTGGCCGATGCCGGCATCCAGCTTCCGTGTTTCTGTCCCTGTGACGTCAGGACGTACGGGCGCCAGATTTGAAATAAAAAAAAAAGTCATTTTTTTAAAAATGATTATAGCCTAGCAAAACATTGCTGTTTCAAACCATTTCACATACATTTTGTCCCGAGTGCTTTGTCCTGCGCCCTGCCTGCATTTTTACTGTTCTTTCTGCCTGGAAACTGAGAATCGTCCATGGTGTCCAAAAAGCGTCCCTTTAAGTCAAAATCGGTTTTAGACCGGCTAGAGAACAGCGATAGTAAATTAGAACCACTTGCAGAATTGAGTGATAATGATTCGTGGGGGAAATTCATCATCAGACACTGAAAACGATTATGCGACTTTGCTCAGCGATGTGCGAACTTGGCGCTATATTTAAAATTTCAGTGTTTTTGGTTTGATTATATTATTGAATTAAATTTATTATTATATTATTACTTTTTATGATTATTTATTAAATTATAATTTATTATTTCGTGTTTCAAGTTTTATCATACCCGGGATGTTTACTAAACTCTTGTTCGGACAGATTTCAGTGAGTTATTCCTAAAAATGACAGGCTTACAATAAAAAAAACTACATATTTCCATGCAAAATAATGGTACCGCTTTCAGCACCAAAAATCTGAAATAATCATACTGCCAGGGAGGTTAAATTGTCTCTCAGTCTGGTTCAGTAGGAATCACAATCATGGGAAAGACTGCTGATCTGACAGTTGTACAGAAAACCATCATTGACACCCTCCATAAGGAGGGAAAGCCTTAAAAGGTAATTGCAAAAGAAGTTGGATGTTCCCAAAGTGCTGTATCAAAGCACATTAATAGAAAGTTATGTGGAAGGGAAAAGTGTGGAAGAAAAAGGTGCACAAGCAGCAGGGATGACCGCAGCCTGGAGAGGATTGTCAGGAAAAGGCCATTCAAAAGTGTTTGGGACTTTCACAAGGAGTGGACTGAGGCTGGAGTCAGTGCATCAAGAGCCACCACACACAGAGGGATCCTGGACATGGGCTTCAAATGTATTCCTCTTGTCAAGCCGCTCCTGAACAACAAACAACATCAGAAGCGTCTTATTTGGGCTAAAGAAAAACAGACCTGGTCTGTTGCTCAGTGGTCCAAAGTCCTCTTTTCTGATGAGAGCAACTTTTGCATCTCATTTGGAAACCAAGGACCCAGAGTATGGAGGAAGAATGGAGAGGCACACACTGCAAGATGCTTGAAGTACAGTGTGAAGTTTCCACAGTCTATGTTGATTTGGGGAGCCATGTCATCTGCTGGTGTTGGTCCACTGTGCTTCATTAAGTCCAGGGTCAACGCAGCCGTCTACCAGGAGATTTTGGAGCACTTCATGCTTCCTTCTGCAGACGAGCTTTATGGGGATGCTGACTTCATTTTCCAGCAGGACTTGGCACCTGCCCACACTGCCAAAAGCACCAAAACCTGGTTCAATGACCGTGGGATTACTGTGCTTGATTGGCCAGCAAACTATCCTGACCCGAACCCCATAGAGAATCTATGGGGCATTGCCAAGAGAAAGATGAGAGACATGAGTCTGAACAATGCAGAAGAGCTGAAGGCCGCTATTGAAGCATCCTGGTCTTCCATAACACCTCAGCAGTGCCACAGGCTGATAGCTTCCATGCCACGCCGCATTGAGGCAGTAATTGCTGCAAAAGGGGCCCAAACCAAGTACTGAGTACATATGCATGCTTATACTTTTCAGAGGTCCGATATTGTTCTATGTACAATCCTTGTTTTATTGATTGCATGTAATATTCTAATTTTCTGAGATTGTGGATTTGGGGTTTTCATGAGCTGTAAGCCATAATCATCACAATGATGACAAATCACGGCTTGAACTATCTTGCTTTGCATGTAATGAGTCTATCTCATATATTAGTTTCACCTTTTAAGTTGCATTACTGAAATAAATGAACTTTTGCACGATATTCTACATTTTCGAGTTTCACCTGTATATCACTTTATTAGGTACAGGTGTTCAATTGCTTGGTAACACAAATTGCTATTTAGTCAATCACATGGCAGCAACTCAATGCATTTAGGCATGAGGACGAAGTGAAGACAAGTTGCTGAAGTTTAAACCGAGCATCAAAATGGGGAAGAAAGGGGATTTAAGTGATTTTGAATGTGACATGGTTGTTGGTGCCAGACAGGCTGGTCTGAATATTTCAAAAATTACTCATCTACTGGGACTTTCACGCACAAGCCGTCAGTAGCAGATCCTTTAAGTCCTGTAAATTGCAAGGTGGGGCCTCTATGGATTGAATAGAGCTGAGGAAGCTATAATTGATTGCTGTGCATCATGGGAGAGGAGGGAATCTGCTGGAAGGAATAAGGACTGGGGGATGAGGTCCTCAGAGAGACTGAATCTGGTGCTACAGAACTGTGTAGAACTACAAGTCCCAGCATAATATGGAGCTAGGAAGAGGAAAAAGGGAAGAACATTTCTGGGCTCAAGGCAGTTGTTATGGAGGATGGTATGAGGTGCACATTAAAGTGGGCTGCCAACTGGATGATTCACTGCAGTGTTGGAAATGTGGAAAGGCCCGGCTGCAGACATCAACTTGTCTGTGGGAAGTCATCATCGTTGAGTCTGGAACCACTGCCAGGTCGGTGGGACATCATCACTGCTGAGTCTGTTGTCACTGTCAGGTCTGGGGGAGATCATGATCGTTTAGTTTGGTGTCAATGCCAGGTCTGTGGGAGATCATCATCGTTTAGTCTGGTGTTACTGCCAGGTCTGTGGGATACCATCATCGTTGAGTCCAGCATCACTGCCAGGTTGGTGGGATACCATCATTGTTGAGTCCAGTTTTCACTGCCAGGTCTGTGGGAGATCATCATCCTTGAGTCTGGTGTCACTGCCAGGTCTGTGGGAGATCATCATCCTTGAGTCTGGTGTCACTGCCAGGTCTGTGGGAGATCATCATCCTTGAGTCTGGTGTCACTGCCAGGTCTGTGGGAGATCATCATCCTTGAGTCTGGTGTCACTGCCAGGTCTGTGGGAGATCATCATCCTTGAGTCTGGTGTCACTGTCAGATCTGCAGGAGTAATTCATCGTTAAGTCTAGTATCAATGCCATGTCTGGGGGAGATCATCATCCATGAGTCTAGTGTCACTGCTAGGTCTGTGGGAGATCATCATTGTTGAGTCCGGTGGCACTACCACCTCTGTGGGAGATCAATCATTTGGAATTATGTAAATATATGATAATAAATGGAATTAATGCAGTTTTTTTCCGGCAGCTACCACTGAGTGCCAGAATCATGTTCTGCGATGAGGACAAAGGGAGGATTGGTCCGGGAGGACTCAAGAGTCTTATAAGGTCAATGACACTCCCTAGAGACCCACATGGCTTGCCGCAGATAGAGACCTGCAGTTTCAGTTTTCACCCTCTAGAGCTCTCTGTCACATTAGCCAGCTCTTGTTAGGACCAGGGCTGTCTTTATTGTTGACTGGACCCTGGGCAAATATTTTCCTGGGCCACCTTGCCAATGAGAGAGAGAGAAGGGGGATGGGGGTGGGGGTTGAGAGAGAGGGTGGATGAAAGAGAAGGCACAGATGAAATGGGGGTTGAGAGAGAAAGGGGGGATGAGAGAAAGAAGGGGGATGAGAGAGAGGGGGGATTAGAGAGGGGAGGAGATGAAAGAGAGTGGGGGGTTGAGAGAGGGGGGGTGAGAGGGGGAGGGGAGGAAGAGTGGGAGAAGAGGGAGATGGGGGATAAGACAGGGGAGGTGAAAGTGGAGGGAATGCGAGAGAGGGGGGATGAGAGAGAGGAAGGATGAGAGAGAGGTTGGAAGAGAGAGAGGAGGAGGGGGGGTTCCTTCTGACCCCGGCTCTGGTGACCATCCTTCCTGGCTACTGTTCTACCAAGTCATCCGCTGTTGCTGTTGGACTTGCATAGAATGTCTTGCTTTTATATAATAAACCTACCTTTAATTGCACCTCCTTGTGTGTCTGGCTCCTTGCTCCCTGACAAGAGTGTCCTGGAGAGCTGGGTAGACGTTGCTACCGATGGACATTGCAGGAGGTTCTGGTGGCTCATCCAGACTATAGGTGTGCAGCATTGAAGTTGTTCTACAGTTTCTAGAATACAGAGTGGTTTTTCTTAAAAGTCTTTTTCTGTATTGACTGTAAGTAGAAAAAACGGAGACTGCAATTTTGGTCTTCTTAAAGCAAAGTTCTGCCCCCTGCCACCTCCCAAAAAAAAAATTAAAAGTCAATAGCTACAAATACTGTGGTTTTGGTTTCCTACAGCGCATGCGTGAAGTGTGCTGCGCTTTGTGAATGGGCTGCAGTCCTCTGGGACCTTGGAAGTGTCCCAGAGGGCTGTGGGGGGTGCCGAACTTCTGGCTCAGTTCATTGCAGCGAACTCAGTGGAAGCGGGTACCTGTCAAAACCCTCCCCCCCAAGGTGCCAAGTGTGGCAGCAGAGGGGGGGGGGGGAGGCAGAAAAGCATAGATTCTACTTTTGGGTAGAACTCTGCTTTAAGGTATCCTGTGCCCTAACCCCCCTCGCCCCATCGCTGTGTCCGGGTGATCACATGGTGTTTTACCATGTGATTGCTGTGTCCAATCACAGTAATCACAATGTGAACATGCCAAACTGAAAGTAAACATCAGTTCTTTCTGCTCTCACACAGATTAGCTGTCAGAGCAGAAAGAACTGTTGCTATAACCTGTGAGTGTGCAGAAGCCTGTCACAGTGCATGTACACTCACAGAATGCAGTGCCAGCCTGCCCCAGTGTCCCTGATCAGTGTACCTGATACTAGCGCCATGATCACCGCCATACTAGCGACTTGATCACTTCCATACCCTATACCAGAATCCTAACTACCGCCATACTCCATACCAGTGCTCTGATCACCCCATATGCCATATCAGCATCCCTTTCACCGCCATACCCTAAACCAGTGCCCTGATCTCCACCATACTCCATACAAGCATCCTTATCACCACCATACCCAATACCAGCACCCTGATCACTGCCATACCCCATACAGCACCCTGATCACTGCTATACCTTATACCAGCACCCTGATCACTGCCATACCCAATACCAGCATCCTGATCACCGCCATACCCCATACTAGCATTCTGATCACCCTAGATGCCATACCAACATTCAGATCACCACCATACTCCATACCAGCGTCCTGATCATCGCCATACTCCACACCAGTGTCCTGATCACCGCCATATCAGCAACCTGATCATCACCATACCAACACAGCATCCTGATTGCCGCCATGCCCCATATTAGTGTGCTGATCATAATATATGCCGTACTAGCATCCTGATCAACACCATACCTCATACCAGCATCCTGATCACTACCATACCAGCGTCCTGATTAGAGATGAGCGAATCGAACATGACGAAGTGGAATTCGTTCCGAAGATTTGGAAAAATTCTATTCGCGACGAATCCGAAGATTAGCAAACTTCGGATGCACGAATCGAATTTTCCCAAAAATGGCGGCGACATGTGTGGCGACGGAGAAAATGGACAGAGAAGATGGGGCGAGGATCTCTGGGAAGGTGCGCAGACAAGGCGCGCTGACCCATAATGCATTCATGACATGTGATCGCATTAGCCAATCAGCAGCCAGCCAGCACTGTGTAATGGTGGAGCTATAAATCGCGGCCATCTTAGAATTCTCCATTAGCCTCCGGTCATTCAAGAGAGACAGACCTGTGTGTATTAAGGGACAGAGTTAGGGCCACAGAGACTTTAGGGCCACAGAATCGTTACTCAGGGACACAGAATCGTTACTCAGGGACACAGAATCGTTACTCAGGGACACAGAATCGTTACTTAGGGCCACAGCTATCAAAGAATCGAAAATTTAAAGTGACATACACCCTTTTTTTTTTTGGTGGCTGTCGTGCACAGTTGGTGCTGCAGTTTGCCGATTGTGCAAAATAAACTTACTTTCTGCTTCACAACCACTATTGTACGTTCAAAGAGTTAAATCCATTTACACGCCGGCTGGCGGTAATATTTTTTGGGTGATTAGTGCATTCCAGTGACACAAACGTACAGTTTCCAGCCAACGGCAAGCTGCAATTGACCGATTGTGTACAATAAACTGACTTTCTGCTTCACAACCACTATTGTACGTTCAAAGAGTTAGATCCATTTACACGCCGGGTGGCGGTAATATTTTTTGGGTGATTAGTGCATTCCAGTGACATAAACATACAGTTTCCAGCCAACGGCAAGCTGCAATTGACCGATTGTGCTAAATAAACTGACTTTCTGCTTCACAACCACTATTGTACGTTCAAAGAGTTAAATCCGGTTTTATTTTTGGGGTGCTTATTGAATTAAAGAGTATGTCAGACAACACGCAGAGGAGTGGCAGAGGAGGCAATGTTTCAGGAGCGAGCAGACGTGGCAGCAGAGGAAGGGGTCGAGGCAGCACTAGTCGCAGCCAGAGGCCAGTGCTCCCGGTGTCATCCAGCGGTCGTGTCTCCACCGACAACCCTGCCGTCATCGATTGGTTGACTCGGTCGTCTTCCTCTTCCCAGGTCACCTCTGACACCTACAGCCAACGGTCGGTGGGTACGTCAGACACAACCGTTAGTTGGCATGGCCCGGGAGCAAGCCCACTGAAATCACGTGTCCTCGACCTGCCCCTGTCCTTTGGTGTTCCCTCACCAAGCGAAGTATCGCATGCTGTGGGCTCAGCCCCACTGTCCATACTGATTCATGGCCCCCTGTACCGGCTCCTCATGAACGTGGTTCAGCGGGTTTGCATCACTTAACGGCAAATCGTTGACAAATGCTGGGACGTTCAGTGTTGTGCGCATTAAGCCAGACACCAAAGGGCAGCACAGACCTGTTATTACTCGCTCAAGCATGGCTGAAAAAAACCAGTCTCTACCACAAATTGGACCCAGACCTGCCCAGGGTCTCGTAACTAGATTGCACGGAGGAGTAGAGTCCGTTATCGGAATTAAATAGACAAAACGCCACACCAAAAAGAGTGGCCATTTCCAACACTTATTCCAGAAAGAGGAACAACCCGTTTCATATACGGCCCGTAGATGTTTCATGTCTGCCACATTCAGTCGATTTAAGACGCAAGCTCCACTTCCTGTGGTCTCTGACCGTCGATATACCTTTAAGTGTCAGCTTTGAAGCTATATTCCCTCCGGAGCACTGACACTGGTGCCCTTCCGTCAACATGCCTTTAAGTTTCAGTTTTCAACCATATTCCCCACAGAAGCCAAACTCTTGGGTATCCCAGAAGCTGCTCAGCGGGTCAGGGCAATAAAGCTCCCGGTTCGCAGGTTGTTCCGTCTTATGGATGGAAGTACGACGGTATATGATCTTCTTCGCACCCACGGCATCACCTCATAGAATCTCTGCATTGCATCTGCTGACTTCCCGGATCGCCACTCAGCCATTGGACTCTTGATAGTCATCTCCCCAAACTGCTGCTGGGGGGACTTTTTAACCTAGGCCTGTGTATGGCCTTCAATTGAAGCTGCTTCCGCTCCGCCACTCTGCCATTGGACTCTTGATAGTCGTCTCCCCACGCTGCTGCTGGGGGGACTTTTTAACCTAGGCCTGTGTATGGCCTTCAATTGAAGCTGCTTCCGCTTCGCCACTCTGCCATTGGACTCTTGATAGTCGTCTCCCCACACTGCTGCTGGGGGGACTTTTTAACATAGGCCTCTGTATGGCCTTCAATTTAAGCTGCTTACGCTTCGCCACTCTGCCATGGGCCCCTGTACCGCCTCCTCTTGCTGCTGCCAGGTCCAGAGTGTGTCATGGGTCCCTGTACGGCCTCCCATTGCTGCTGACTTCATCGCCAGACTCTGCCATGTGCCACTTTCAGGTCTCCTTACACTGTTGGTGGGTTCCATTTTGTGATAGGGTGCTGTATGGCCTTCCATTGCTGCTGCCTCCACCGCCACCCTGCGCCATGTGCCTCTGTCGTCTGCTCACGCTGCTGATGGCTTCCGCTTTTTAACCGAGGCCTGTGTTTGGCTTCCGAATACTGCTGCATCCACCGCCACCCTGCGCCATGTGTCTCTGTCGTCTGCTCACGCTGCTGACGGCTTCCGCTTTTTAACCTAGGCCTGTGTATGGCTTCAGAATAATGCTGCCTACACCGCCACCCTGCGCCATGTGCCTCTGTCGTCTGCTCACGCTGCTGCCAGGTCCATACTGATTCATGGCCCCCTGTACCGGCTCCTCATGAACGTGGTTCAGCGGGTTTGCATCACTTAACAGCAAATCGTTGACAAACGCTGGGACGTTCAGTGTTGTGCGCATTAAGCCAGACACCAAAGGGCAGCACAGACCTGTTATTACTTGCTCAAGCATGGCTGAACAAAACCAGTCTCTACCACAAATTGGACCCAGACCTGCCCAGGGTCTCGTAAGTAGATTGCACGGAGGAGTAGAGTTCGTTATTGGAATTAACTGTGAGGGACTTTTAAACCTAGGCCTGTGTATGGCCTTCAATTGAAGCTGCTTCTGCTCCGCCACTCTGCCATTGGACTCTTGATAGTTGTCTCCCCACGCTGCTGCTGGGGGGACTTTTTAACATAGGCCTCTGTATGGCCTTCAATTTTAGCTGCTTACGCTCCGCCACTCTGCCATGGGCCCCTGTACCGCCTCCTCATGCTGCTGCCAGGCCCGTAATCTGCCATGGGCCCCCGTACCGACTCCTCATGCTGCTGCCAGGCCCGTAATCTGTCATGGGCCCCTGTACCGCCTCCTCATGCTGCTGCCAGGTCCAGAGTGTGTCATGGGTCCCTGTACGGCCTCCCATTGCTGCTGTCTCCATCGCCACACTCTGCCATGTGCCACTTTCAGGTCTCCTCACACTGCTGGTGGGTTCCATTTTTGTCATAGGGTGCTGTATGGCCTCCCATTGCTGCTGCCTCCACCGCCACACTGTGGCTCCACACTCTGGTTTTGGCCCCGTGACTGCCCAAATGAGTGAAGTGTGCGGTGATTCTAAGATCGACGGCACTCATCTGCATGTCATACTGACTGACAGTATTATTGCTCTTCCCCAGCAGACTCCAAGGGCATTTAAATTAAAGGTACAGTGTTCTGCACTAATATAAAGGCTCTCTGAAGCCTAGAAACACCCTTTTTATAAGTTAAATTCGCAGCGAATATATTCGGCTTGAAGCAAATTTATGCGGCGAATTCGGCGAATCAGCCGAACTGAATTTTTGAATAATTCGCTCATCTCTAGTCCTGATCATCGCCATACTCCACACCAGTGTCCTGATCACTACCATACCAGCGTCCTGATTACCACCATATCCCATATCAGTGTCCTGATCAATGCCATACCTCTTACCAACATCCTGATCACCGCCATTCCCCATACCAACATCCTGATCACTGCTATACCAACGTCCTGATCACCGCCATACCCCATACCAACATCTTGATCACTGCTAAACCAACATCCTGATCACTGCTATACCAGCGTCCTGATCACCGCCATACCGCATACCAACATCTTGATCACTGCTACACCAACATCCTGATCACTGCTATACCAGCGTCCTGACCACCGCCATACCACATACACCCCTTACCAACATCCTGATCACCGCCATACCCCTAACCAACATCCTGATCACCGCCATACCCCATACCAATGTCCTGATCACCGTCATACCCCATACTAACATCCTAATGGCTGAAATACCTCACACCAATATCCTTATCACTGCTATGCCACATACCAGCACTCTGATTACCCTGTATATGCCATACCAGTGTCCTGGTCACTGCCATACCCCATACCAACATTCTGATTACTGCCATACCTCATACTAATGTCCTGATTACTGCCTTATGTCATACCAACATCCTGATCACTGCCATACCTCATACTAACATGCTGATCACTGCCATACCTCATACTAACATCCTGATCACTGCCATACCTCATACTAACATCCTGATCACTGCCATACCTCATACTAACATCCTGATCACTGCCATACCTCATATTAACATGCTGATCACTGCCCTATCTCATACCAACATCCTGACCGCTGTCATACCCCACACCTGCATCCTGATCACTGCCATACATCTTACCAGCGTCCAACATTTTAGAGTGTCAACTGATCAATTTTCAAATATATATCCCATAGATTGTAAACTCTATAATTTTCACATAGACTTAATAATATACACTGTTTTGGGTTATTTTTACACCAAAAATGTAGCAGAATACATTTTGGCCTATATTTATGAAGAAAGGTTATTTACAAAGTTTTATAACAAAAACTAGGCAAAAAAAATTGAGATCAGTCTCTTGTGATGTTCCATCAGCATCCTGATCATGTCATTATCTCCTTGAAATTGTTTGATGGCCCTGACTTGTCCAACAAGGACTAATCCTCTGATATTGCCTCAGATGAAATGTGTTTCAGTAACTGAAAACCTATGCAAAAATATCCCTGGTTGCAAATGACATTTACCTTTTGACTCTATTCATATATTTACATAATAGGGTTACCTGATACAGTGAATACTGTGATGCTTTCTACACTCTGCTTGTGGAAAAAAAAAATCTATGGGGTTCTAGTATGTGGCTATCCTCTGTTTTTAACAATGTCTACATATGGTGGCCCAGTATGGCTATAAATAAAATCTGTGCAGGCAAATAAATAAATAAATTATATATATATATATATATATATATATACATACACAGTACACTGCTCTAAAAAATTAAAGGAACACTTTGCAAACACATCAGATCTCAATGGGGAAAAATCTCATGCTGGATATCTATACTGACATGGACGGGGTAATGTGTTAGGAATGTAAGGATGCCCCATCGTTTGATGGAAATGAAAATGATCGACCTACAGAGGACTGAATTCAAAGACACCCCGAAAATCAATAATAATAATAATGAAGATTTCTGTATCCCAACAGTTTGTGCAGGGCTTAACAAAACGGAGGCAGACAAAAGGCAATAATTGTTGGGGATATGGGGATGAACTGACCTACTGTATATAAAATACTAAAAACAGCAAATAACCTCCCATGCCATCCTCATACAAAAAAATCAGCATCAGCCAGCTTCCTTAACCTCCCTAGTGGTATGATTATGTTTGTATTTCTGTGCTCAAAGCAGTACATTTTTTTGCATGGAAATATGTTTTTTATTGTAGGCCTGTAATTTTTAGGAATAACTCACTGAAATCTGTCCGAACAAGAGTCTAGTAAACATCCCGGGTATGATCAAGTTTGAAACACGAAATCATAAATTATAATATAATAAGAATTCATCTTTAACCACTTGCCTACTGGGCACTTTTACCCTCTTCCTGCTCAGGCCAATGTTCAGCTTTCAGTGCTGTTGCGCTTTGAATGACAATTGCGCGGTCATGCAGCACTGCACCCATATGACATTTTTATAATTTTTTCACACAAAGAGAGCTTTTTTTGGTATTTAATCGTCACTGGGTTTTTTAATTTTTTTGTGCTATAAACAAAAAAAGAGCAAAACATTTGAAAAAAAAAAAAGGTTTTCTTTGTTTCTATTATGAAAAGTTTGCAAACAGGTAATTTTTCTCCTTCACTGATGTGCGTTGATGAGGCTGCACTGATAGGCAGCAACGATAGGCAATGATAGGCAGCACCGATGGGCACTGATAGGCAGCACTGATGAGGCTGCACTGATAGTTGGCACTGATGAGGCGGCGCGGATGAGGCAGCACTGGTGGGCATTGATGAGGAGGCACTGAGGATGCACTGATGTGCAGCAGTGACGGGCACTGATAGGTGGCACTGATGGGCATGGATGGGCGGCACTGACTGGCAGCACTGACTGTTAGCACTGACTGGAGACACTGATGGGTGGCACTGCTGGGCACTGATTAGTGACCCTGATGGGCACTGCTGTGATTGGCCTTTAACCTTGTTATGTGATCAGCTGTGTCCGTAGGCACACTGGAATCTTAAGTTCAGAAAGTCAGTTCTTGTATTACATGGCTGCCATTTTGTTCTACAATTCCCAGGATTCCAAACATCCTGAATTGAAGGCTATGAGATTGCTTGGCTTTAGCTCTCTCCCTGCTGGCCACAGGAAAATGGTGCAGCACAACATCCATATCTCCGCAGAAAGTGAAAATTAACTGATTGTAATTGATTGATTTTTCATGTTTCTGTAGCCCAGCGCCTGGCTACATAAGCTATAACCATACTGTTACCAAAAGGATGGACATGTGAGTCAAATTGCTCACCATGCTGTCTGTTCCTCCTGGAAGTTATAACCATCTCCTCCCCTGTTCCCTACATCATATCCTTAAACTCCACCCCCTCTTAACCCTTTTCTGCCTTCCAGCCCACCCTGTCATGTGGCTTTTCTCCTATTTTCCCCAACATTGCCTTTTGTAGCCCATAGCGTATGGTGCCATGCCATAAACTTCTGGTTTCCTTACTGGTTATCTCTCACCTTAACTATTGCAACTCCCTCCCCTTTAGTCTATCTTTACATAGGCTTATCCCCCCTTCAGTCCATCATGAATGCTGCTGCCATATTCGTCATTCAGTGTCAGTGTCAACTTCTCTTTGCCCATCCCTCCATTAACTTCACCCAACTCGCCCAACAAATAAAATACGAAATACAAACAACCTACAAAGCCATCCAGAACTCCTCCACCAGCTACATCCAGGGGCAAACTGACAACACATGGGGCCCCCGGGCAATAGGGGATCATGGGGCCCCCGTGTCCTTGCCCAAACTCAAAAAAGCCTATGAAAAAGGTACCAGGGGCATCTCATGGGGCCCCCTACTGACCCCGGGCCCTCGGGCAGTGCCCGAGTTTCCAAATGGTCAGTCCGCCTCTGGCTACATCATAAACCTTGTCTCAAAATACCCGTACCTCCTAAGACATCTTGCTCTCTAGCTTCCTCGTCACCTTTTCTCATGCTCCGGGACTTCTCCAGAGCCTCTCCCATCCTATGGAACTTCTTACCTCAGTCTGTCTGACTATCCCCTACTCTGTTCACCTTTAAGTGATTCCTGAAAACTCATCTCTTTGGAGAAGCCTATCCTGCCTCTACCTAACAACTGAACTTTTATTTTGTGCATCAGCTCATCCCCCACAGTTATTACCTTCTGTATCACGTGACCCTCCCTTTTTTAAGCTCGAATGAGCAGGGACCCTCAAATTCCTTTTGTACTGAATTGTATTGTAACTAACTGTGCTGTTAGCCTTCATTTTGTAAAGCTCTGTGAAAACTGTTGGCGCTATATAAATCCTGTATAATAATACTATTATAATGATAATAATAATGATCATCTCTGAGTAGCTAAGGAAGCCAATGCCCCCCTTGCCATGTGCTGTGATCATGGGTCTGAAAAATGATACCATAGATAGGCAACACCCAACAGCCATCATTGACTTGTGCTTTGAGTTTCTATTTGGGGGAATTTTTCCACTCAGAGCCACCAGCCCAACCTATATTATTTGTACTGGACCAGAAGACAAATCCCCCTACCCCCCCCAGTCCCATCCTCCTCTATACAGGTGTACCTAGTAGTAGAGGCTTTGGAGGCTTATCCCTTCCTTTTTTTAATTTGCAAGTCTGTTTTTCTTCTATTGATAACAGCTGTACTAAATTAAACCTAGTTTATAGAGTTTAGAACTTGATTTGATATTGCTTTTTTATGAGACCAGCATATAATGGCATTTATGTAAATAGGGCGTGAGATCTACAAACAAGGAAAGAGACTCCTCATTGTATTTGATATAATAGGTATCAGTGAAAGAGTAGACTGTCCCACTAGAATAAATAAATACATTACTATTATATAAAGGCAAAGGAGAATTATTATAATTTGTGATGCGAACAGTAGTTATTGTAAAGCCGTATGGATGATGTGCACGTAGATAAGCACTGTGGTTTATGCCTGGGGGCAGATAAACCAGTACCCGTATTTCTTCCACCTCCTCTGATATGAATCTCAAGTAGAGTAACACTCCAAAGGCATAAATTGTTATCAGAGCAAGATAATGCCTGTATGTTTCCCTGATGTTCTGTTCTGCGGGTCTGACCTTTAGTTCATGGCTCCGATGGTTTTTATAAAAAGTGACAATTTGATAGCCACGTCAGAAGTTTGAATTTTCAGAGCTGATAATATGGAATATATATATATATATATATATATATATATATATATACACATACACACAGTATCTCACAGAAGTGAGTCCACCCCTCACATTTTTGTAAATATTTGATTCTATCTTTTCATGAGAAATGACACTTTGCTACAATGTGACGTGGTGAGCTTGTATAACATGTAAACTTGCTGTCCCCTCAAAATAACTCAACACACAGCCAGTAATGTCTAAACCGCTGGCAACAAAAGTGAGTACACCCCTAAGTGACAATGCCCAAATTGGGCCCAATTAGCCACTTTCCCTCACCGGTGTCATGTGACTCCTTAGTGTTACAAGGTCTCAGGTGTGAATGGGGAGCAGGTGTGTTAAATTTGGTGTTATTCCTCTCACTCTCTCATACTGGTCACTGGAAATTCAACATGGCACCTCATGGCAAAGAATTCTCTGAGGGTCTGAAAAAAAAGAATTGTTGCTCTACATAAAGATGGCCTAGGCTATAAGAAGATTGCCAAGACCCTGAAACTAGGCTGCAGCACGGTGGCCAAGACCATACAGCTGTTTAACAGGACAGGTTCCACTCAGTACAGGCCTCGCCATGGCCGACCAAAGAAGTTGAGTGTACGTACTCATCATTATATCCAGATGTTGTCATTGGGAAATAGATATATGGGTGTTGCCAGTATTGCTGAAGAGGTTGAAAGGGGTTGGGGGTCAGCCTATCAGTGCTCAGACCATACGCCGCACACTGCATCAAATTGGTCTGCATGGCTGTTGTCCCAGAAGGAAGCCTCTTCTAAAGATGATGCACAAGAAAGCCTGCAAACAGTTTGCTGAAGACAAGCAGACAAAGGACATGGATTACTGGAACCATGTCCTGTGGTCTGATGACACCAAGATACACTGATTTGTTTCAGATGGTGTCAAGCGTGCGTGGTGACAACCAGGTGAGGAGTACAAAGACAAGTGTGTCTTGCCTACAGTCAAGCATGGTGGTGGGAATGTCATGGTCTGGGGCTGCATGAGTGCTGCTGGCACTGGGGAGCTAAAGTTAATTGAGGGAACCATGAATGCCAACATGTACTGTGATATACTGAAGCAGAGCATGATCCCCTCCCCTCGGAGACTGGGCCACAGGGCAGTATTCCAACATTATAAAGACCCCAAACACACCTCCAAGATGACCACCGCCTTGCTAAAGAAGCTGAGGGTAAAAGTGATAGACGGGCCAAGCATGTCTCCAGATCTAAACCCTATTGAGCATCTGTGGGGCATCCTCTAATGCAGTGGTTCTCAACCTTTCTAATGCCGCGACCCCTTAATACAGTTCCTCATGTTGTGGTGACCCCCAACCATAAAATTATTTTCATTGCTACTTCATAACTGTAATTTTGCAGTGGGAGGAGTAGTGCCATGTCATTGGTGTCAGTGGAAGGAGTAGTGCCCCATCACTGATGTCAGTGGGATGAATAGTGCCCCATTGTTGGTATCAGTGGGAGGAATAGTGCCCCGTCACTGATGTCAGTGGGAGGAGTAGTGCCCCATCGTTGGTGTCAGTGGGAGGAGTAGTGCCCCATCGTTGGTGTCAGTGGGAGGAGTAGTGCCCCATCGTTGGTGTCAGTGGGAGGAGTAGTGCCCCATCGTTGGTGTCAGTGGGAGGAGTAGTGCCCCATCGTTGGTGTCAGTGGGAGGAGTAGTGCCCCATCGTTGGTGTCAGTGGGAGGAGTAGTGCCCCATCGTTGGTGTCAGTGGGAGGAGTAGTGCCCCATCGTTGGTGTCAGTGGGAGGAGTAGTGCCCCATCGTTGGTGTCAGTGGGAGGAGTAGTGCCCCATCGTTGGTGTCAGTGGGAGGAGTAGTGCCCCATCGTTGGTGTCAGTGGGAGGAGTAGTGCCCCATCGTTGGTGTCAGTGGGAGGAGTAGTGCCCCATCGTTGGTGTCAGTGGGAGGAGTAGTGCCCCATCGTTGGTGTCAGTGGGAGGAGTAGTGCCCCATCGTTGGTGTCAGTGGGAGGAGTAGTGCCCCATCGTTGGTGTCAGTGGGAGGAGTAGTGCCCCATCGTTGGTGTCAGTGGGGGGAGTAGTGCCCCATCACTGGTGTCAGTGGGAGGAGTAGTGCTCCATCACTGGTGTCAGTGGGAGGAATAGTGCCACATCATTGGTGTCAGTGGGAGGAATAGTGCCCCATCATTGGTGTCAGTGGGGGGAGTAGTGCCCCATCATTGGTGTCAGTGGGGGGAGTAGTGCCCCATCATTGGTGTCAGTGGGGGGAGTAGTGCCCCATCATTGGTGTCAGTGGGGGGAGTAGTGCCCCATCACTGGTGTCAGTGGGGGGAGTAGTGCCCCATCACTGGTGTCAGTGGGGGGAGTAGTGCCCCATCACTGGTGTCAGTGGGGGGAGTAGTGCCCCATCACTGGTGTCAGTGGGGGGAGTAGTGCCCCATCACTGGTGTCAGTGGGAGGAATAGTGCCACATCATTGGTGTCAGTGGGAGGAATAGTGCCCCATCATTGGTGTCAGTGGGAGGAATAGTGCCCCATCATTGGTGTCAGTGTGGTGGAGGGGAGAATAGTGCCCCATCATTGGGGTCAGGGGGGGGGGGAAATAGTGTCCCATCGTTGGTGTCAGTGGGGGGAGGAATAGTGCCCCATCATTGGTGTCAGTGGGAGGAATAGTGCCCCATCATTGATGTCAGTGTGGTGGAGGGGAGAATAGTGCCCCATCATTGGGGTCAGGGGGGGGGGGGGAAATAGTGCCCCATCATTGGTGTCAGTGGGGGGAAGAATAGTGCCCCATCGTTGGTGTCAGTGGGGGGAGGAATACTGCCCCATCGTTGGTGTCAGTGGGGGGAGGAATAGTGCCCCATCGTTGGTGTCAGTGGGGGGAGGAATACTGCCCCATCGTTGGTGTCAGTGGGGGGAGGAATACTGCCCCATCGTTGGTGTCAGTGGGGGGAGGAATACTGCCCCATCGTTGGTGTCAGTGGGGGGAGGAATACTGCCCCATCGTTGGTGTCAGTGGGGGGAGGAATACTGCCCCATCGTTGGTGTCAGTGGGGGGAGGAATACTGCCCCATCGTTGGTGTCAGTGGGGGGAGGAATAGTGCCCCATCGTTGGTGTCAGTGGGGGGAGGAATAGTGCCCCATCGTTGGTGTCAGTGGGGGGAGGAATAGTGCCCCATCGTTGGTGTCAGTGGGGGGAGGAATAGTGCCCCATCGGTTGTGTCAGTGGGGGGAGTAGTGCCCCATCATTGGTGTCAGTGGGGGGAGTAGTGCCCCATCACTGGTGTCAGTGGGGGGAGTAGTGCCCCATCACTGGTGTCAGTGGGGGGGAGGAATAGTGCCACATCGTTGGTGTCAGTGGGGGGAGGAATAGTGCCACATCATTGGTGTCAGTGGGGGGAGGAATAGTGCCCCATCGTTGGTGTCAGTGGGGGGAGGAATAGTGCCCCATCGTTGGTGTCAGTGGGGGGAGGAATAGTGCCCCATCGTTGGTGTCAGTGGGGGGAGGAATAGTGCCCCATCGTTGGTGTCAGTGGGGGGAGGAATAGTGCCCCATCGTTGGTGTCAGTGGGGGGAGGAGTAGTGCCCCATCGTTGGTGTCAGTGGGGGGAGGAATAGTGCCCCATCGTTGGTATTAGTGACACAAATGATGGGGCACTATTCCTCCCACTGACACCAATGATACTTACCTTGCTGACCCCTGCTCCAGCCTGGGCTCGCTCTCTCACTTACCTGCCAGCTGTCTTCCTTCTCTGGCCGCTCTCCTCTTCACTCGCTCCCTCGGTCTTCTTTGATGTCCGCGCGCTGCCGCTTGGCTCCTCCTCTCCAAGCTCCACCTCCTCGCCGGTGATTGGCCGCCTGTGTGCCTCTCCTGAGCTACAGTTCCGGTGGCCAATCAGCGGCGAGGAGGCGGAGCTGCTGAGCGATCTTGGAGGTGTGGCCGGGTGACAGCAGCGTATCATCCCGCCCACACATCGCCGGAGACTGCAGCGGTGTCTCGGTTCCTAAGACCATCGGAAATATGTGTTTTCCGATGGTCTTAGGCGACCCCTGGGAAATGGTCGTTCGACCCCCAAAGGGGTCGCGACCCCCAGGTTGAGAACCGCTGCTCTGATGGAAGGTGGAGGAGTGCAAGGTCTCTAACATCCACCTGCTGTGTGATGTCATCATGGAGGAGTGGAAGAGGACTCCAGTGGCAACCTGTGAAGCTCTGGTGAACTCCATGCCCAAGAGGGTTAAGGCAATGCTGGAAAATAATGGTGGCCACACAAAATATTGACACTTTGGGCCCAATTTGGACATTTTTACTCACTTTTGTTGCCAGCGGTTTAGACATTAATGGCGGTGTGTTGAGTTATTTTGAGGGGACAGCAAATTTACATGTTATACAAGCTGTACACTCACTATGTCACATTGTAGCAAAGTGTCATTTCTTCAGTGTTGTCACATGAAAAGAGAGAATCAAATATTTACAAAAATGTGAGGGGTATACTCACTTCTGTGAGATACTGTATATACAGCATACATACAGGGGTTAGACAAAAATATGGAAACACTACATGATTTGCAGATGTGAAAGTGACTACATCTTTTGCATTGAAAGAGGAATTGATGTAACATTCTTTGCTTCCGCTGTGTGATGAGACATCTAGATAACAGGTGGGAAGCCTCACTTTCGTCATTCACTGTGTGCTCTGCTAATATGTAGTCATGTCAGAGCTTACTGAGCTTCAAAGAGGGTAGATTGTTGGTGCCGCTTAGTTGGTGCCTCTGTGAATGAAGTTGCCAATTTATTTGCTGTGTCATGATGTAGAGCATCAAAGGTTATGACGGTATATACAGTTTTCAGGAAAGGGTCATCTGATAAGCATAAGCACAGTCGACAACTGATTGAAAGAGACAAAAA
Source organism: Staurois parvus (assembly GCF_062004578.1). Lineage (NCBI taxonomy): Eukaryota > Metazoa > Chordata > Amphibia > Anura > Ranidae > Staurois > Staurois parvus. The sequence continues at coordinate 627,407 of NW_028318370.1, forward strand.
GACATTGTGCAAGATTGTGACCCAGAATAAGAAATCAACTGCTGCAAAAGTGACTGCAGAGCTCAATCTCAGTCTTCCAAAGCCCGTGTCCACAAAAACTGTGCAGAGGGAATGCCATAAGCAAAACATTCATGAGCGAGCTGCAATTGCCTAACCACTAGTGACCGATATTGATGCTCAAAAGAGGAGTCAGTAGTGCAACACGCATCAATCATGGACTATTAATCAATGAAAGACAAATATGGTCCGTTGAATCGAACTTCATACTGTTCCCAACCACAGGACGTGTTTACGTGTGGCAAACACTGTCCCAAGCTTACCATCAGGACTGTTTTGTGCCAGCGGGAAAGCATGGTGGCAGCGAAATCATAGTGTTGACAGCCATATCTTGGTATTCTGCAGGCTCCATCATCACCTTGAAAGATAGAGTCACTACCAGTGACTATGTACAAATTTTGGCTGACCATGTGCACCCCATGGTGCAGACATAGTTCCCAAAGACAGTGCCATTTACCAAGACAATAATGCACAGTTCACACAGCTGGTGTTGTCAAATCATGGTTTGACAAGCATGCAGATGAAGTTTCACCCCTTCCCTGAGCACTGCAGTCGCTGGATCTCAATATCATAGAACCACTATGGTCAATTTTAGGGAACAAGGTTTGGGCTCGTTTTTCCGCCTCTGGAATCTGCGAGAACTGGAACGATTTCTGCTTGAAGAGTGGTATCGGATTCCATTATCCACCATCCAAGACTTACATTTGTCAATTCTCAGGAGAATTCAAGCCATCTTGGATGCTAAAGGCTGTCCAACACCATATTAGGTAATGATTTTGTTCTTTACCTGGTGTTTCCATAATTTTGTCTAACCCCTGGACAAATACACACTACACTTGTCTTCATAACTTTCATTGCAAATACATATGACGTTTTGGAATTTAAATGCTCATGACCAACACTATTTCCATGATAGTTTACATCTTGTTTAACCACATGCTGCCCAGCCACTGTATAAATACGGTGGCAGGGCGGCACGGCTGGGCAAAAGCACGTTTTAAAACGTGTGTTTTGTAAACAGGTAGGGGGCGCACATGAGGCACGCCGCCGCCCTACCTGTCCCTCCGATCACAGCCGCGGATGTCAGTCGCCGGGTCACAGCCGGTCGTTACCGGCTATGTCCCGGCGATCGGCGGCAATCACTGACAGAGAGCACAGCTGAAGTTCCCTGACAGCTCCAGGACACGCTTCTCAATGAATCCAAATGATCCAAATGAATCCAAAAAAAAAAAAATTTAGTTATAACTTTTTTCAGATTCATTATTATGTCCATTTGGAAATTTGGATCCATCTGAATCTCTGAAAATAACATTTTCATCAGATAACCAAATAGCATATGTCTAGTGGTTCAAACCATCAAAATACAGAAAGGAGTGCCAGACCAAAATCGGATAAATAAGTCCAAGGTTATTTTAATTGTTGATAAAAAAACAGCCAACACATTTCAGGGCAACACCACTCCCCTTCATCACGGCTCAACACAGGATAAAACTTAGTTGGACTGAGAGATATATAGCAGAAGCAGTACTGAACTTTTGTCCTGGAGGAACAACCTGGCAGTAGTTGCTGAGCAGCAATGGAGGCTCTGCATGCAAGGCCTCTGAAAAGGCAGTACAGCCAGCCCTCCTGCACTGGGCCCAGGCCCCATTAGATCAAAAAAGGGGGCACGGGCACCTGCCAAGGCTGGCTGCCTGCTTCTCCTCCTATTTCTCCCTTCGGATGAGCTGCAGAAGGATCAGTTCTAGGATCTGTGCCCCTTTCCACCTGCTGTCAGGCTCCCCCATGTGCCCCCTTCGCCCTCAGCTCTGCCAGCTTCCCTCCTCTCCCACCAGCTGCTGCGGGAGCAGGGGGGCGGTAAATATGTCAATATCACCGGCCCCTTCCTTTCCTGAATAAACACATTGAGCGACCAGTACTGATTGCTCCTGTGTCCATTCATCAGTGAAGCATATTAACCACTTCAAGTCCAGACACTTTTACCCCTTCCAGTCCAGGACAATTTTCAGTTTTCAGCGCTATCACACTTTGACAATTGCGCGGTCATGCAACACTGTGCCCATATGAATTTTTTCGCATTTTTTTGAGACAGATAAAGCTTTATTTTGGTAGTATTTATTCACCACTGGGATTTTTATTTTTTTGCTATATAAATGAAAAAGTCCAAAATTTTTTTAAAAAAAGTGTTTTTCTTATAAAATTTTTCAAATAAATAATCTTTCTTCATAAATCTTGGCCAAAATTTATTCAGTTATCTTTTTAGTAAAAAAAAATAACCCAAATTAGTTTATAACCAAAAATTACAATTTTTCAAAAAATTGTTTTACATTTTTATGTTATTTTTTTATATTATTATTTTTTTTTACATACAAAAAATAGTTTTTTACATTTTTATTCAATTTTTTTATATTCTTTGTTTTTTTTTTGTTTTTTTTTTTACATACTGTCACCCTAGCAGTACAGTGTCACCATGGGGTGTTTATGAAGGTTTTTTTTTTTTTTACATTGACTGCTTTTACACCCATAAAGGCTGTAAAAGCAATAATTTCTCATTCTCTCTGTCTGCATTCTTGCCTGCTGCACTGTCACCGTCTGGCCGTTTATATACAATGGCCGGAAGGGAAGTGGTTAAACTGTGTTTACTATGCTTCAGTTTGCAAATGAACAGGAAGCCTCAGAGCAGTTTCTATTCATTCTCTGTCCAGTGCAGCTGAGGCTGCAAAGAAAAGGCTGATGAATCTATGTCCGCAGTCCCTTTCTCTGTCTCAAATGTGAGACATCAGGGGTCTCTTTAGACCCCTGATATTTCACCAAAGCCCCCCCAACAGGGCAGTTGATATTTTTGGAGGGGAAGGACTCTGTCTAGTAGGCTGTATGGGGCCCTGTAATTTCTAACATCAGCCCTGCCTGGATGGATCTACAAACATACAGCAACCTCTTATAATTTCCTGTAGGAAAGACCTCAGAAAGGGAGAGGTATTCTGCTGACAGGGGTGGACTGACCATTGGGGAACTCGGGCACTGCCCGAGGGCCCGGGGTCAGTAGGGGGCCCCATGAGATGTCCCTGGTACCTTTCATAGGCTTTTTTGGGTGTGGTTTGAGTGTGGGCAAGGACACAGGGGCCCCATGATCCCTTATTGCCCGGGGGCCCCATGAGTTGTCAGTCCGCCCCTGTTTGCTGATGAAGACAAAACTACAGAAAGGGAAAGAGAACAGAGTGAGGACGTTAATCAGTCATCTGCTACTCCTTTGCTGTCCAGTCACAGACTGGGGGTAGGAAGGGTCCAAGCTGTATATAAAACTTCAGTAGAGAAACGTCAGGTCTCCAGGCTGGTTGTACTATTCGGCAGGGCTATGTAAATCTCAGGATTGAAGGGACAGAAATAAAAATCATTTGTTATGTAAAACATTTCCCCGTTACTTTGTATGTTTTGCAGCTCGTCTGGCGTTACACTTTAAGGTATAACGGCCATCAAGTATTAATTGATGAGTTGGGCTCAGGGGCGGACTGACCATTCGAGCACTCGGGCACTGCCTGAGGGCCCAGGGTAAGTAGGGGGCCCCATGAAATGCCCCTGGTACATTTTTATAGGCTTTTTTGGGTGTGCTTTGAGTGTGGGCAAGGACACAGGGGCCCCATGATCCCCTATTGCCCGGGGGCCCCATGAGTTGTCAGTCCACCCCTGGTTGGGCTCATGCAAGTGTTGTAGATGGTTTCAGACCAGCCCTCTAATTTTGCCTAATAGCCTCTAACAGGTTCTTTTTTGCTGGCTGATAGAACTCAATGTTGGGGAAATTTGTATTTTTTATGGTACATTTATAGTGAATTTTCTCTCCCATCCTCCTACCCAGATTAAGTGGTTTGCCCTTTTCTCTTTTGACATAGCATAGTGACTCAATGTTTACATTAGATTCTGTGAGTGCTTGTATTGTTCTCATGACAGATACTTTTGGTAAATGACTGCCCAGAGCGATGAAATGCAAAATTTATGGGCTATGTCTTGTTTTATTATTTGCTGACCACTGTGTAATGTGTAAACTAGGTGCCTGTCAGCTGCACATTTTCATACTATGCATTCTTCACATTTACATATGTAATATACATGTATGTAATAGATCCTGATACAAATGTCTGTAATTATTAAGGCAGAGTGAATATGCAAGGCGCAGTAACCCATGGCAGAAAATCATCAATCATCTTAGAT